>NC_092629.1:35709182-35865668 GCF_039555335.1 Amphiura filiformis
ATATGATTGGCGACGCATGTGACAACTGCTTGACCGTATCCAACACAAATCAACTTGACAGTGACAGTGACAACGTCGGAGATGCATGTGACAATTGTGTCATATCACCTAACGTAGATCAAATCGACATGGACGGAGACGGCATTGGTGATACTTGTGATCAGAATCCTGGGGGTGAGTTGTAGATAATAAAAGCATAATGTGGGACACAGTGGGCGGTTTCTGACACCGTGTCCCTAGACATACACCCACACGCAACTTTAACGGGCGTTGACACTTTCATCTATTTTTACACATAAAAACATAATACAAAGAGCGCAACCTGTTTTACTACGAACTCAGATTTAATACTCAAAAGTACCTTCGTGACCAGAACTTTCCCCGACTCCATCACATTTGCCCTGCAATAGTAGAATTACGACTGGTAACTACTGATTAGTTTATATTCTCATTTGTATATCTTTTTTTTAATGACTTTATGCAATCTTCCGTTTATGTGACTGTCAAAATCACCTTTGTTGAGGTCGGTTTAAAAGTTTAAAGGACAAATTCTCATACTTTTATTTTTTGTCATGTTATTTTTGTCAATCCTAATTTAATTTTGAAAAATCACTCTCTTAGAAATATAAACCAAAATTGGTTAAAAAATTGCTCAATTTTAGAGAAAATCAGAAAACTAAATAACTATAAAAAATATATATAAAAACTGTTTTTAGTGAAGTCGATCAAAATTCAAAAAGTGTTGTTCCTAGACTTTTTTAATTGAAGGAATTTTTGTGTGCTGTCCAAAATGGGTCAAAATCAATCTTTTTTAATTGAGCATTTTTGTTGGATTTATGGAACAAAAAACTGTTGATCAGCAAGCCTTGTAAAGCCACCGAATTGTACACTTCTCAAAAGTAGGAGATTATAATTCACACATTTGAAATTGATCGTATCCAACAGCTGTGTATACTTTCAAGAAGCCTACCTATTACATAACCGAGACGCAAGGTAATATATCTATTGGCGTGGTAAGAACTGGAGATTCATCTATCAATGGAACGGTTGGTAAGTGTGTGTTGTGGCTACCTGTTTATTTGTTCTAATACCATTAGGTCCACTGCAGGTTCCTAGTATTCGACATAGAATTTGCGGTGTGACATGTCTTCATTATTGAATACTAGAACTACTGAGCCATATTTTGTAACACGACCCCCCCTATTTTCAATTATAAACGTTATATACCGTTATAATTGGTACGAATGTATAGCTATAGGTCTCTTCTTTCCAGTGATGCCAAAATAAGTACAAACATTCCTCACATAATGTCGCTATGACGTCATAATAAAAGGGCGCCCATGCCAACTTTGGAAATTCTGGCTATGTACAAAAGTATAAGCAAAATTAATTTTCTGCTAAGAATTCTATATATATATATATATAAAAGGAAATGACCATTTTCACCTAACTAAGGAGTAAAAAGTCAGTAACTCTTGGAATAATTTAGCAAGAGCGAAATGAAAATCACTGAAATGTTGTTCAAAGACAATACAGTTGAAGACATTCGACCCTTAAGGGGTACTACACCCCTGTGGTAAATTTGTGACTATTTTGCATTTTTCTCAAAAAATAATAACACACTGGTAACAAAAGTTATGTATATTATTGGGGCAAGGAATCCAATTACTACACTGAAATTTCAGTGACTCAAGCCAAGCGGTTCAGTATATATGATAAAAATGAGGTACATCATAGCGGTACCTTATTTCTTATCATAAATAACGAACCGCTTGTCTTGGGTCACTGAAATTCCAGTGTAGTAACTGGATTCCTTGCCCCAAAATTATTCATAACTTTTGTTACCACTGTGTTTTAGTTTTTGAGAAAAATGCAAAAGTAGACACAAAATTATCGAGGGGTGTAGTACCCCCTTAACTATAAATAATCTCAAGAAATAGGGGTTATAAAGTTATGTTGCTGTTTTATTTGGACACCCTGTATAAGTGACATGAGTATTTCAATGATGACATATTTCTGCTTATTATAAAGAACGGCTTCAAAACTCAACCGCCGGTTGCCCTCCGGTTCCGGCCGGTTTCTATTGTTCAAAACAATGGGACGCGGTTCATTCAACCGCCGGTCGAGTTTTGAAACTGCCATTAAAAGTCATACAAATGGATATACGCAACTGATCTGTTACACTTTTCTTTTCAGCCATTTGTACATCCGACATGTCAGCAATAGCGGACGTGCACTACGAACCTCTTATAGACGAGCTCGTTACTTTTAATGAGGAATCCACGTTAGAGTATATAACATTAAACCTTGCAGAAAATATAACTATTGACAAAGACAAATACTTGGATGTATGTCTCAAAAACGCTACAGCGGGTACACTTGGATCATTGCAATGTACTACTGTTATAATTGGCGATTGTGATAGTAAGTATTAGTATATTTCCTGGATACTTGCGATATATTTTGATTCCTAAGCTACCTTCCGCTTGGATCAGAAGGATTTACTTAACATCTAAATCCGCTGGACCCGGTATCAATTTCACGACTGAAGAAGAGAAGAATAGATCTCTAGCGTTTCTTTCGAGAACTATCAACACTGTATTTGGCTATGATGTTTAATTGTGAAAGTGTTGTGTTTTTATGCTCATTCTTCTCTCATTTTCTTTAATATCATCATCATCGTCGTCGTCGTCATTATCATATTTTTTTTTCATTTGTTGTCTTGTTTTCTTCTACTCCATCTTCGTGTCCAGTAAATTCTTCCTTGTCTGCACTTCATTATTCAATTCTTGTTTTGCTTTGTTGTTTCCTCATTTCCTTCTTTTGTTCTGATCATATCTGTCAGCATTTAGAAGTCGAAAAATATTTTTCATGCAAACCACAATAACTGTTTTAGCCATAGTCTTGATATCCCAGTGGTGATGCCCATACTGAATAATGAACATCCAATTTTGTAATAATATTATTCTTCTATTGTAGCCGAACACAGTTTCTGCCAAGCGGTGTACTATGTTGGCAGTAATGGCACAGTTGATCTGGATATCACTCGGTTTGGTTTTACTGATGTCGAGTCCATATTGGGTAAGTGAAGGTACAATTATGATTTTGTTTGGGACATGCATGTTAAGTTTCCACCCATTGCTCTTTATTATAGATAAACAAATCGAGGTTAAGAGGGAAGCGTATTTCTTTAGGAAGTTTCTGAATGAATTTAATATTTTTATAATTGAATGTCAACTTTGAGTATTGGCTCTTTAATAGTTTATGATCCTGTGTGGAAAACTGACTATACTTTGATCAGCTCGTAATCGTCGGGCCTTATAACAACGCGGATTATTATCAAAATATTCTGAGTATTTTTGTGACATCTCGCCAGAAGCATCACGAATTATAAATCCAAGTCATATTCTTTGTCTACTTCCTTTAACGCACAAAATAAAGACCAGGCATGTCAACTAATAGCACTCTTAATTAACGTGGGTCTAATTTTCGGCGTAGTGGTAATATTTTCCGCCTATTGCGAGCTGATCAAACTATATGTTTTACATTCACTTTATAACGGAAAGACTTACTATGTTAGAATAGATCGGGCACTTCTATCAGATTTTGGCAGTGAATGCAATAACCATAAGGTGGTACTACACCCCTTGATAAATTTGTGATTATTTTTGCATTTTTCTCAACAAAAAAATAACTCATTGGAAACAAAAGTTATATATACCGTATTATAGGGCGTCAAGGAATCCAGTTACTACACTGGAATTTCAGTGACTCAAGACAAGCGGTACGTTATTTATGATAAGAAAAGAGGTACCGTAAGAATGTACCTCGTTTCTTATTGCTAATTAGCACATATATAAAGAACTTAAATTTCCGTTTTTTTAAATCTCATATCATACGATTATTAGGAAAATTTGGCGAAATTTATATATGGCGTAGAAAGGAGTGTATTGGATCCAACACATAATAATGATAAAATTGGATGCTTTACGCCCAATATTGATTAGTTTTGCTATGAGTTTTAAAATATTGGACGAAACGTACAATATTTTAAAACTCATAGCTCGACCAATAAATATGGGCTCAATCGATCCAATTTTATATCAAACCTTGGTCACAGCTGGGTTGTGCTTCTTCGTGACCAAGCTTGGAACCAAGATTAGCGATATGTACGCACGTATGGACGCATGTATGGCCGCCGCATAAACGCACGGTACCCGCATAACGTACAGGATGTCAAAAAAAAAAAAAGAGGCCCCTCATTGCGCCCTCTTTTTGATTAAATATATTTTGGTATGTAAAGAAACCTTTAATTGTTAGCTTTAATAAAGTAAAACAACTATTTCAATCGGCTCACAACTTTTGAAGATATGCCCTTTTGAATAAAAATACCAGTTTTTCAATCTGTCCACGGATAGCAAACACAGTGGCCTGCACGATCCCCAGACCTGGCACCACTTTTTTTCCTTTGTGGCAAAATCTAAGATCTTCGCAAACGTATTACTGAATGCATTCGTAAGTATCCGGCGCAAAAGGATGGTACGCAACACAATTGATGCAATGAGGACCAGGGCTGAAACCTGTATTCGCCAAGGAGGCAACCAGGTAGAGGGCAGAGCAGCACAGTAAACTCAGTTCAGAAGAACCAAAGACAAACCAAGCAGCCTTTTAGGGCTACCTTTTATCCTAGAGCAGCACAGTAAACTCAGTTCAGAAGAACCAAAGACAAACCAAACAGCCTGTTAGGACTACCTTTTATCCTAAAAAGAGAAATGACTTATGTTGTAAATAAAAAAAGAAACAACAAAGTAAGAAAGTAAGAAACATAATCAAACAAAAAGGCATAAATAACCAAGAAAAATAAGTAATTGCAAGTAAAGCAAAAGAAGTCCCATTCCGCATCCATTTTACCCACAAATTAATGACACTATTAACAAAATCCATTGCCCATAAACCCACCGGTAAAGTCCATTCCATAAATAAAGTTATTTTATTAAGTTATCATTGAGGAATGTTTGATATTCATGCATGGTATGTGTACTCCTTTTCAATCTTTAAAGTAGCCAAACCTTCTCATTGGACAGAGTGAAACTGGTACATTTCTTTAAACGAGCATATCTTCAAAAGTTGTGAACCGATTGATAAAATTGCTTTGGTTTATTAAAGCTAACGACTCAAGGTTTTTTTACATACCAAAATATATTTGATTAAGTTTTCAGAAATAGGAGAAAAAGAGGGCGCAACGAGGGACCTCTTTGTTTTGGGACACCCTGTATGAAACATCGCAATCTCTCTATTATAGATAGATTTGGTCTACATACCGTGCGCCTGCGACTGAAATTTGCAACTCATAGTACGGAAATTTGCCGGGCAATTCAAACACTGCACTAGTAGTTCAAAATTCTTAGAGCAAATCAAATTTTGATGTTACATACCTCGATCAATGACAGTTTCGAGTTAACACTTTCTAGCACTAGCACTTTCTCAAATTGAATGACCTTCCCTGTACCTCGATGGCTGCTACCTGCTGGAGCTGACGTTGGTGGCGCTGTTGGTTTTAGGACTTGGTCATATATGTGCGGAAGAAAGTAGTTCCCTTCGTCTCCGTTGAGTGTTTTGGGCCCCCTCTTCCTTATCCAAAAGACTTCTTTGATATATCTCTTCTTTCTGTTCTGTTCTG
Organism: Amphiura filiformis; assembly: GCF_039555335.1. Taxonomy (NCBI): domain Eukaryota; kingdom Metazoa; phylum Echinodermata; class Ophiuroidea; order Amphilepidida; family Amphiuridae; genus Amphiura; species Amphiura filiformis. The sequence continues at coordinate 35,714,863 of NC_092629.1, forward strand.
TCTTTTATTTCTGATTTGTCCCATCCAATAACATGATTTTCCTCAGAGACATGGTCAGTTATTGCCGATTTGTTATCCTCCCCTGTAAATAGAGGCCTGTCTCTGAGAACGGGTAAAGGCTTTCTTGGAAGCCTTTTCAGCTTCTGTTTTCTGTTATTTGAGTCTGGTGCCCAAAAGTCTGGATGTTTCGCCAATGTAGGACTTGTCACAATTGAGGCAAGGAATTTCGTACACGCAGTCTGATGTTTGAGTAACTTCCCGTTAGTCTTTTGGATGAACCCTTAGAAATTTTACGGAACTGTACTAGTATTTTGTATGACCCTAAGACGTCATGACCTCATGAACTTTTAAAATTACAAGTTTAGGCTACTACGCATTCATTTTTACCAAGTTGTCAGAAAGTAAAAAAAGTCAAATCGGTTTTTATCAAGTCGCATTAACGTTTACAATTTATACGGTTTATTGACACATAATAGTTTGTTCCAAAAAGGCTAAATAAATATACGAATGAATTATCGGACAAAATACTGCTTGTTTAACCCCATGAGAACTACCTGCCGATTGGTCAAAAAGAAGTTTTCACTATCAATTGGTCCAATCAGCAACATTGTAAGAATAATTTCACCACACAAAAAAGATTGGGGTGAATTATTTGCAAAGCTTCATTCTGATTGGTGATTAAAATGAAGATATCATGTAAATTGACTTATCAGAGGCAATGTTAGGTCGGCAGTTAGTGCTCAGTGGGTTAACGTTTAATGAAACATTTATTTTATTTTTACAGATGTGTGGACCGAAGATGGTACAGCATTGAGTGACAAAGATTATATCGAGATACAAAACGCGACAATCAGTTTTGCTCCTGGAGACAAGAACAATACAATCACCATTGATATACTTGAAGATAAACTATGTAATTGGAAAACACCTGTACAATTCAAGGTGTGTCTCGACAATCCGTCAAAGGGAGTTATTACCGGTGTCAAATGCGCTGTTGTTGTTATTGAAGATACTAGATGTGAGTATATATATAATGACTAGTTCGCGTCTGAAATTCTGACATCTAGCCAGAAAATGCCGTACTGCGCAGGTCGGCGACAAATCACGGCATGCCTTTGCCCTAACGTCAGACGCGAACTACATGTAGTCTTTTTATCTCCGTCTTTCATTATAGTCGTATAATATGTGATGCGATCAAGCAAAATCAGTCGGAACTCGGAAATATTGATTTTTGAGATATAGCCAAACAAAGAACATAATTCCTTTTGTTTCCTGTTGTTTTGAAATTGCTCATATCTTTGGAACTGGATGTTAATTTCAACAGGATTTTATGCCAAATTCAGATTTGTATATGCTCTTTACTATCCTATAAGAAACTAAAAAATTTATATTTCCGAGTTCCAACTGATTTTGCTTGATCGCATCACATAATTATGAGGTATCGTGCAGACTCCGAGTATAAGACGAAGAATATTCGAAGTCTTCGTTATTTTATCGATTCTTATTCTATTTCCAGTAATGTTTAACTTATAACGAATGTTTGATGACGTAAAATCGATATTTATATCTGGTGGAAATATATTATCGATTTTACATTCATCAAACATTCATTTGAAGTTAAGGTTAGACTACCCCGTAGTCCACTTGCCCATTGTGCATACTCTGGATATTGTATTTAAGCTTAAAACTCTGATTTAATTAATGTGTGCACAATTGATAGATTTTCACATCTCGTGATCTTTTCAGTCACCCTACTCCCTCTGTTTGTTAGCTTCCCAAGTGGACTACTGACTTTGCCTTGCGGTTAAGATTTTTAACACGGGACTCTATGGAGAGTTAGGCCAATTTCTGGCCTAACTAAAATTGGCCATGATGTAATGCATCTTTAATTGGATCTGCCATGTGATTGGTCGCCCATATCTCGCTATGGTTTAAATCTCCTGGGCCCGCGCCATTTCCATTAACTATACCGTACACAACTGTCTGTTTTTTGTGTTGACGCGAAAGTTAATCTCTCATCAAACATCTAGCGCGTCTTGTACTATACCATGTTTAGTATTTGTGGTTAATGGACTGATAAACAAGTATGCTTGACAGTGTGTTTTTAGAGAGCAGAGTCCAGGGGGTAAAGTTCTGCTTAAAATTCAAAGTCCATAGTCGGATTTTCGGGGTTCGCTATCAATAAACTGGTAGATTCCAAAATCAGAATTGTTCAGTATTAAAGTGAGCCATTATAATTATGCAAGATAATGTTGCATTCAATTACTTTTATTGTCACTAATCATCTGATATTTTTTAACACTTTATGACCATTTTACTATTGAATACTTTAATTTTAATAAACATCAGTATAATTTTGAGTTCAACGAAATGGGTTAATCATGACTAATAATAACATATTTTTAATAAAATTCGACTATGGCATAGTCCAAGTTAAGGTATACGATGTATTGTTGGTCGAAGCAGCAGAAAAAAAGTAAAAAAGTAGTTCACAGCATCTTGCGAATGGTAGTGAGCTTTAGCAAAAATTGCATTACTCAATTCATAGCGAGCGTGTAGAAGAATTCAAATATCACAGATATACTTTTGTAGGTCCTGTGGTTCTTGAGTTATGTTGTAAAGAGGGCTGAAACAACAACACTTTTGTAAAACGTACATAACTCCTCAACAACAATAAATTAAGCAAGTTTTCAAAGTATATGATTTGTAGAATGAACTGTTTCAAAACACCAAAGTGTTATTTTTCAATAATACATTGATTCTGATAATGAAATTTTTGGCTGCTTCGACCAACAATACCTCGTATACCCTTAAACAATACTGGAAATATAACTGGTAAAAGATTAAAGAACGAAGACTAGACATAATACATCGAATATTCTACATCCACTAAAAGTTTGTAGCGGCCTTAGTATTCTTATTATAGATCCGAAATTTAAAATGTCGTAAAACGTGTGTGATGTGATTCTTAAGGGGGTACTACACCCCTGGCCAATTTTGTGCCTTTTTTTTGCATTTTTCTCAAAAATTATAGCGCATTGGTGACAAGTAAGATATGTATATTATAGGGGCAAGGACTATAACCATTGCACTAGAAATTTTATTTCAGCACAGGCAACAGTTGTGGAGTTACAGTCAAAAATGAGGGAAACCAATATTTGATCAATAAATCAATAACTACTTGCTTTGAGTTGCTGAATTTTCAGTACAATAGTTGTAGTCCTTGCCCCTATAATATACATATCTTACTTGTCACGAATGCGCTATGATTTTTGAGAAAAATGCAAAAATAGGCACAAAATCAGCCAGGGGTGTAATACCCCCCTTAAAAGCAGATAATATATAAGGTAAAAAATGTAAGCAAGAACAGCATTCGTCATAAAGCATGTTTTGAGTTGCCAGCCCTAATAGCCATAATAGCATATCGACGAACGTGATTCCCTTGATCTTCGTTTATCTTCAGCTTGTTTTTAGCTTTTCCTTCTGTTTTTATTAATTTTATTATTTCTTTTCTCACTTAGTTCATCGTGTCATTTTTTGTACAGTCGCCTTAAAGTCACCTTTTCTCTGTTTTAATTTGCACCATGTCTTTGTTTTTTCCACAGCGGAGGTCAAGTTCGGGATGGAAATGTATTCTGTTACAGAAAAAAAGAAAACTGTTTCAATAACAGTTTGTAGGGAAGGCTACCTCGGAAAACCTGCAAGTTTTGGTCAGTTAACGTCATGCTTTTTGCAAATAAATATAATTTGAACTAAAGTGCGATTTTAATATGTAAAAACATGCTCTAGACGCATTTCAAGACAATTATGCTGCATTATTATTGAAATATATCATGTCTAACCAAAAAACATCAACTTGAGGGGGCAAAGTGAATTTCAGGGGGGGGGGCAAAATCAACAAATTTTGCGCAAAATTACCGCAAAAATGTGAATTTTCGTAATGTTGTTTTTTTTTTCTGGGGGGCAACATGGGGCAAGAGTTCTGACGGGGGGATTGCCCCTTCTTGCCCCCTGTGACACCACCACTGGGCTTATGATGGTTAAAATAATTACAATGCGCTGGAAATGGCCCAGAGCTCACCGATCGCGACGTACAAGTTAAGAGAGCGCAAAACCAACGCTGATTATTATTGCTTTAATTGATTTGTCAACAGATGTATACACTTTTGATTATACTGCTCACGGACATGAAGATAACAGTAATGAAGATAGTAACAGTGGCGGTAACAGTAATCAAGATAGTAACAGTGGCGGTAACAACAGTGGCGGTAACAGTAATGGAGATGATGATGATTATGATGACTACGATCCACTAATCCGTCGAATAATCTTCCGGGAAGGTGAATGTAAATATACATTCCATGTTGTTATCAACAACAAGGATCGTGATTTGGAGCCATTGGAGAGCTTCAGGATGGGTATCCGTAACGTGGAGGGCGCTGCAATTGGCATGCCTGATGTGGCCAAGATCTTCATCGAAAATGACGATGGTAATTAAAATACAAAGATAACTAGTTTGCACAAAACATTGCCGTTTATCTTGTGACTTTCAAATCGGTGGTACTGTCAAAGTAACTAGTGTTATTGCAATTCATAAGATCAGTTTTTGATAGAGACGAAAATGCATTATATTAGCCTATTTTTTACTCATTTAATTTCTGCAGCACCAAAGTACACCAGTAAACAAGTTTATCAATATTTATCTGTGTCGATTGGTGCTTCATTTAATGCGGCACAGCTTGCATGGATTGATGAAATCAATCAAGCAGATCCTCTAGACTTACATGTAGACAAACTGGCTTTTGACTCTCTGAACTGCCACCATTTCTATATTTCACGTTCTTTTTCATCCATTTTTATTAAGATACCCTGTAATAATAATGACACTTTGAAACACATTGGTCTAAACCTGAATTTATACTCTATCGCTGAGCGACGAGCGATTGGTATTTGACCAATAGGGTAGCTCGCCTTTCCCAACGCAACAAAAAGCGCTCTGCCTCATTGGCTAAAAACCAGTAGCTATCACTCAGCGATGTGGTATAAATTCAGCTTTAGTGTAGTGAAAAGTGCTTTTCAAAAAAGTTTCAATCTGTTTTTGAGGTCACTCGATCTGTACAAGAATGTGTTTGTGTGGTACAACAAATCAATTAACGCTTATAATTTCTATCATATTGTTCTCCGCACATCCCAGCAATGTTCGCTTTTGGTGCTGAAACCTACACCGTAGGAGAAGCAATGGGAGGAGTACGTGTAAGGATCGTGAAGTCTGGATCCCTCAGAGAACGAAGCGTTATGTGTAAGTGTAACGGCTTGGTCTTGAAATCCAAGTGTTTCTTTCTTTCTTTCTTTCTTTCTTTCGTTCTTTCTTTCTTTCTTTCTTTCTTTCTTTCTTTCTTTCTTTCTTTCGTTCGTTCGTTCGTTCGTTCGTTCTTTCTTTCTTTCTTTCTTTCTTTCTTTCTTTCTTTCTTTCTTTCTTTCTTTCTTTCTTTCTTTCTTTCTTTCTTTCTTTCTTTCTTTCTTTATTCCTTCATCAGGCAACACGTCCCCTGCACCCTTCGTTCGATATAAAAAAAAATCTGATTGGATGAAGGGAACGGAGGCCAATTTTCCACAAAATCTCACACAGCTCTTATGATGCTATGCTCTCAACCGTATATTTTATCTCGATGGTATAACCACAGACTGCGTAGAGGCTAGACTCGTTGTGTTGGAAATATATGTGCACTCGAGTATATCGAGGTGGTTTGTAGTTAAACCTTTTCATATGTAGTGATAGAAAACAATTTATGTTGTCTTCAATCAAACACGTACATTCTGCAATAAGTTCCATCCAAAACATCGAGTGCCTCTGGAATAATAATAGGTCCTTTGCTTTTTTTTCCTTCTGTATATTAATTAATTACCAAATTGTTCCTCGAAGCATAAACTTATGCTTTTCGTGGATGACACTAACATAGTACGTACTAAGAAAGACTTAAGAACTTGAAATAATCGCACTGTAAAAGACAAAATATATGATATTCAAAAAGCATAATCGCTATCGTGACTTCAAAAGATTCAACATTCACGCGCCGAAATTGTTTAGGGCAATGACGTCATGGTTATTTGCGCTCAATTGTCGCCAGCCTTCATTTTATTAATAGGACGTCATTGCCCTAGATTAATTTAGGTGCCCGGGAATTGTGAACATCGTTTTTTTATTCGTTTTTATGGTCAATATGAATTTGTTTTAAATAAAACCATATAATTCGTGCTTGATAATTATTTTTCTAACATATAAGGCATAATGTTATGATTGCCGGAGACTTCCTTTAATAGTAATCCAATAATAATTTAAATGTTTAGACTTTTCAGACCTACCTTATGTTGGTATATTCTGAACGACGATATACGATATCCTTCCCTTAGGCCCTACGTACAATAATAATTACACAGATGTCATTTTCTTCCAGACATCTCGACTGCATCTCCCATCGCATCACCAGAAACTGATTACACGCCGCTCACAAATTTTGAAGTCGTATTCAACAAAAACCAGATGATGCAATACGTAACAATTCCAATTAAAGATGATGATGTATCGGAGCCGGTAGAATATATCGAGATATTCATGGGTCCTGGGGTAATGTCTACTATTAACAGCGCAATCATCACGATTATGGATGATGATACTGCTGATGGCAATGGTAATCTTTACTTTTCTATAATAAGCGTCATATACCGTTATACCGTAAAAACTCGATAGTCAGCATATGTGCTTACTATCGTGCGCTTTTGAAAACATGAAATTGTACCAAAGCATTTGCCAACTGAGCTACTGGGGATGAGACACACATTTGTAGGTTTACTTGTTCGTATATAACTATGTGTATCAATGATTAGCTCAAAACCCTGTACACTTTTATAGTTATAGATCGGAGGCTCTTCATGTTTGCATGTTTTAAAAGCGCTCGATACTAAGCACATTAAGCTAAACAAATATCGAGTTTTTACGGTACCAATGTATAGCTGTGGATCTTCTCTAATACCACTATAAGTACAAGTATTCCCCAGTCTAGGGTGTAGTAAAAAAAAACCAAATTTAGATTTTATGATTTTCGGGGATGATTTAAAATGACCGCAAATTATGACTGTATGATATTTATTACCAGCAATGTGAAAAAAGAGACACGTGTAGAACGGAAAAAAACTACCATTTTGTTCAAGAAGCAGAGTTCAACAAACCAAAACCCCGCTTCTGGATGTCGTTTGAAGTCATATAATATACCATTTTAAAGCTTATGATATCTATTTTCTAAACACGAAATAAAACAAAATTGACCGGGGGTCGACTTTACGGCTGATTCGTGTCCAGTCACATATACCAAATTTACCATTTACAATATATACCATAGTTCTATGAGGTGTACTTTAAGTATAATAGCATCTCAATATGCACTTTCGTGAACACCCCAATAATGGCCCAGGCAGGGTTTTCATGTATTTTCGAGCACTTGCCATTTACAATTGGTCCACGCTACACTTGGACGCTACACTGTCTGTGATGACAACTTTGGAATCAGCAGTGTAAGGTAGCAATTATAATTATATATTCTATATTTCGTAGTTCTAGGGGGTGTTATATTATTAATATTCAATTTCAACATTTTTCATGTAAATTGTGCTCCATCCGGCTCCAGATATGTTTGAAATTGTCCAATCTTTTTTGTCTTTTACTCATTCGTTCTATCTTTCTTTCTTTCTTTCTTTCTTTCTTTCAGGAAACTGCAATTGTCAGAACGGAGGTACCTGCCGAGGCAACATGTGCCAATGTCCTCCGGAATTTACTGGAAGTGTGTGTAATGTAGGTTAGTAATATCCAGTGGCGGCACCAGGAATTTTTTCAGGGGGAATCACATCATGCAGTTATTGTTAACTACATGTATGCACACAACACAGGGGCACTCACAATAGGCAATTGAACCCTACTGGTAGCGCTGTGTTGTAGCTATATGGGATGAACTAGTTAGCATCATATATCAAAAAGTATAAAAGCTATGATTTTAGTACTTGCTTTATGTTTCAATTACTTATTCTTTTCCAAATATCTGAATCTTCAACCCGGTACAAGCTTTAACGGGGGAACATACATTTTTATTAAAAAGAAATCCTACCATCTATCCAAACTCGCCGTGATATTCCAATGCACCGGGCAGCCATTTTTTGGTCGTATTTGGAAGATTGGTGTCATAAAACCGTCATAGGTACATATTTAGTACTTTCTGTCAATCAATTATGGCTTATTCTCTACATGTCAATCTTTAAATAATTGGCATAGTCCTTATAATAACGTTGGTCCGCCTTGATGAGTAAATGACAGCAAACACCTGCAAACCCGTGAAATATACCCCCAAAACTCGGCCAGTGGAGCTCCGCTCGTACATGTCAATAGTGTCATTATCGATTGGATTAGTCGTCCGTAGCGGACAATTCGGTCCCTCATTGGATCAATATTATCAGGTGGTAATAAATTTGCATATATCGGTTTAATCTTCAATAAGCGGGTTTATGGCTGGAAATGTCACGGTGAATATGCCGTGGACGACACTGCACTATGACGGCACTGCAAGGTGCTATCATTTCAAAGTGTTCATAGTTGTGGTCGCTGGGGTTCAACTCCCCGCACAGGCATGGAATCCTACGTAATATATATCATGTTCGCTTCTATCTAGCGATCAATAACCTGAATAACCCATGTATAATACAAGCTCATACGCATGTGGTTCTTTGATATCAACTGCATACAATAGAAACCTTGATCAATAATGAACGTTGGTCAAAAGACGAGCTTACTGAATTGAACAATTATGTACACGCAGAATCATCATTTACGCATATTACTTTGAAAATCATTACTTTATCAACTCAAATGATTTTATTAGCATTATTTATAAACCATATTTCAATATTTCAGAATGTTTCATATGCCTTTTGACCCTGAAATGTATGAATTTGATGCGAAATCGTGATGAAAAATATTATTTTAGCAGTCCGATTCAGAAAGAAAGAATCTCATTACACATGTTAATTACATGACAATCCAAACATTGATGGTCAAGTTCATAGAGAATAATACAAACTGTTGTATGTTTTGCTATTTCGTTTTTTCTCTAGGGGATATGCTTTATCATTAAAATCGGATATGAAAACTATTAAAATACAGTACAAACGGGCATCACTATTGTTTTGTGTGCAAAATACAAATTATATGAACACAGCAAACACCAAAACGTTTTAAAAACATTTTCAAGAATGTTTTTGGAATGTTATTAAAACGTTTTCATACCCTTTATATAACCCGACATTTAAACGTTTTCTGTAAAATATTTTTGTTTGCTGAGCAGTAGATTATCAAAAAATGTTTTTTAAGGTTATGAAAATGTTTTATACTCTTAATATACCCTTTATATAACCCGACATTTAAACGTTTTCTGACAATCTTTTATAACCTTTTGCGAATGATGTGTTTGCTGGGAATTATACAGAAGTGATATATAATACGTATAAAAGCTGTATCTTAAAAAGGAGATTACTCTAATGTTAGAATCTTGGCAAGGAAACTTAGGTGAAATGAAGAAAATTATTTCTGATTTATTTTGTGTACCTTTTGAGCGTTTTTTGTGAAAGTTACTAGTCAATTTTTAACCGGACACAGGCTTTTTCTATTGTTACTGACCAGCTCATTTGCGCGGTTTATCAGACATTAGGCCATTTTTACCGCGGGATTACTGCCCTCTGTTGTTGACATGGCTTCAAACTCTTATCAAGGCTTAATAAGCTGTGTGTATGGCCGTGACATGGGGGGGAGGCAAAATTTTTCAGGGGGGGGCAAAATCACCAAATTTTGCCCAAAATTGCCGCGAAAAGGGGAAATTTGTGTAATTTGGGGTTTTACCTCGAAAGTGGGTGAGGCAAACTGGGGGGGCACGAAAATATTTGGGGAAATGTCCCCATGCCCCCCCGTAATCTTGAAATAACCATGTGAAATTACATTAGTTGTAGGCTATAAACCATATAGTGAGGCGGTTAGAGATATAGATATAGATATGCCCCACCAGAAATCACATGAATGTAAACATTATTTCAATCAATGTTGCGTTCCAATGTGTCGCAGCTTCCGGGATAATTGAACTTAATTTTTATGTTCTGTCTGGTGTTGTCAATCAAACAATTTTGTTAGACCTAACTTAGAGTAAAGAAAATCATCGGGTCAGTGAAAGAACGCTGTAAGTAAAATTTTGGGCGAAATGATGTTATTATTTTAATGGATTATGAAAATATGTTCATTGCTCACATTTTCAATTTTTTTTTCTTAGTCTTAGAGGCAATTAAAGGAGTATTTCGTGATCATAGCATCCCCTATTTATGTCATTTTTCATTAGATATCCACGAAAAAAACCTATTCCCAAAATTTCAGTTGATTCCGATTTTGCGTTCGCGAGTTATGCATGATCATGTGTATTACACTGCTCCATAGACAATGCGTTGTAATTTCGTTCTGGTGCACCAGAACGAAATTCAAAATTTCACGATATCTTTGCTATGACACAAGAATTTTCCTGCCGGAAAGAATGTATACCTCAGTTTTATGTATCTTGATGAATCAAGTGATATAAAAATCTCAACTTTTTTGAGAAAAGTGGGGGATGAGGCTGTGGATCACGAAATGCCCTTTTAATTAAATTGTTATTAAAATATTAAAAAGTAAAAAAACCCCAATAAAACAATTCAAGCACCATAATTCTTTTCCTGTAACATGACGAAAGTGCAAATACGACTGACATGCCGAAATACCACCCCTTAAAATCAAGTCAATTGACATTCTTCGGTAAATCCCATAAGCCTTTGCGAGTACACCTGATAACTCGTTATTTGACGTCACGACGACTTGCAATGCGCAGTAACGATGTTCGATAAACGATGTGCGCATCGGCGCCGATCGGCGTGACGTCAAATGACGATTTCTCGCAACCGTCAGGTTAGTCAGATGTTCTATAGTGTATGCCGAGGATACGGCATCCTCAAACGAGATATTTAAAGACTCGTACTCAACTCGTGTTTTTATTTTTTATTTTTTATTTATTTTTGATTCAGACGTGAATGAATGCGATACGATGCCGAGAGTCTGTAGAAATGATGAATATTGTGTTAATAAATATGGAGGCTATACATGCCGATGTAGCGATCCCAGTGCTGTACATGATGGAACTAGATGTAGATTGGGTAAGAAGCAGAGAAGGTATCCTACACTTCCCACAATGCATTCCTCCCAACGCTCCTATTTAATTTCCTGTACTGATTTTCTATCTAGTGCGACATGGGTCGATAGTGACCAAAATGTACGTTAATGAACAGACCACATTCAGATCTTGCAAAGTACGAGTACTTTTATTTTTTGACTATGACCCATGTCTATTATCAAAATGAAAACAAGGGGAATCTGTACAAAGTAATGGAAATGTTATTTGATGAAATGAGGGGATGTATCATGTTGCAAAGGATTATGGGAAGGGTAAGATATCTTCAGTTTTGTAAATAAGATTTGTAACTACTTTTTATTGTAGGTCGACACAAAAAATATGTAATAGAAGAAAAAATAAAACAATAATTCCTTTTTAGCCTGATGAACGCCATATTTTGGGCAAAAATGGGATAACACTTTTAAATTTTGGGCGCTTGGGCTCTTGTCCATTATATTAAGATTTACCCACGAGAAAGTATCATTTTGAAAATAAAGTCATGATATAAATTTAGTGGTCTTTTATATCGATAATATACAAATAATTTCATTATTACTATAGAGACCACTAAGGAACCTGTATAGGGCGCCCTCAAGTGACCAAACTTTGGTCACAAACATTTGGGGTCGCAAGAGGGAATAACGAAGTATGCAAAGTCGATGGTTGACCTCGTACCACGTATGGAACATCGATCGCAACCCCTCTAATAATGCAAAGCTACCATACAATGTAAATTATTGGACGCCCGTACTTCGAAATTTCACGGGAACCAGTCATAAGCAAAACACCTTTTTGTGACCAGAACCACCTACCTACCCCCCCCCACACACACACACCCACCCACATACCTACACATAGGCCTACCTACACACTGAAAGTAAAAAAACTCCTGGCAGCAAATTTTCCGATTATCCCGTAATTTGTTGTAATTATTAGTTTAGTTTAGTTTATTCTTTCTTTATTGAGGGTAACAACTTCAGTGACCAGCATTGCTTTCTAAGCAGGCCCACAATCAATACAAAACATAATATTACGGTTATCCCGTAAAATTTCGGGATAACCGGAGCTCTTCCGTGATTTTACGTGGACCAGTAAAATTTAAATTTTACTTTCAATGTGTTTAAGCAGGATTAAGAGGTGGTAAGGGACATAAATGGGTTTGTAGTATTACATGTAGGTGTGTGGCTGGGTGTGGAGGTAGGTAGATGGTTCTGATCACAAAAATGTGTTTTGCTTATGGGAAATTACGGGAAATTTCCAAATACGGGTGTCCGATAATTTACGGTGCTTTTTTTTACAGTGTACTCTTTTTTAAAGAATATTTCTTTTTTAGCCGCGATTCTAAATCAATATAATATAGTAACTGCGTTGTATTTGTTCTTTAATAAACATAATGGTGGAGTATAGTCAGCTTGGAGTTCATATATTACATGCTATTATTATTATGGGTTTGTTCTTAATACATTTATTACCTCAATGATGGTATTTTCTTATTTAACAGACCTGTTTAGAGTGAGGCATTCGTTCACATTCGTCCAATACAACGGTCTACCAGCCAATCTGTCTGAAGAAATATGTATAGTGCTACAGGATGACCCAGATAATGAAGTAGTTCAGGTGTATGAACCTCTCTTTGTCAACAAGGTAGGATATCTGGTTAAGGATACGATACATGATTTACCGACAAGTGACTCATTTCGGAATGCGATCATGAATTTTGAAGAAAAAAAAAAGTTTCCACCGGCTTCGTTGGGATTCGAACCAGCGATTCGGAACTTCCTTTGATTACGCGTCTAGCGCTTTACCGCTCGTCCACGGTGGCAGTTGAGTGGAGAAGTGTAATGATAAATGATAAATCTCATAATGCCATCTTTAGCCTTTTGTTTACTAAAAAAGCCGCGTTTTGTAAAGATAGATTAGCCGTTTTATGCATAAAGAGCACGAACGTTTGGGAAAGGTTTCATACAAATAATAAAGACACTGATGTGATGATGAAATTGCGTAAGTCGGGAAATATCTGCGTCGCAATGTTTTGTTTTGGTTTTAGGAATGTGACCTTAAAATTTACGACTTCATGACATTATCATTCGAAATCAACAAAAGACATTTCAACCGTATATGGCCTCATTCTTTCACTAGAATGTTTTGTACATGTATGTGAAATAGCTTCAACAATGCATTCGCTGCATAATGGTAAAAACAGCCTTGACCTAAAAAAGGGCGAGAGGTACCATATTTACCGATTCAGGCTAAATTTAAAATTGATATAAAAACGTTTTTTGTCATATAAAGAAATTGTGTCTGGCGTGAATTACACTACAGTTTTTTATTCTTAGGGCTCTTTAACTTCTTCAAATAATTTTTTAAATGATAGAGTGAATCCCCTGGCGCTCTATAATTACGCACAAAAGATCGAGTCCCCTTAAAGCAGTAAGTGAAGTGGTGGCACCGGTTTTATGTGTGTATCGTGTGTGGATGACAACAACAAAGACGACAAAACTGTGAGGGCGCTCAAACACGCAACAAGAGCAGAAGAGGTTTGGGCCGGTGGTCACTCGTGAGCATTGATACCAACGCACGGAAGGGTCTATTGTTTTATTGTGTCCGATTTGAGCGCTGACATATTGGAAAATGTTGACAATTAATATTCATGAGAGTGTATATTCAACGTGCAGGTATCGAAATTGGGTGACTTGTGTTTGGCAGGTGTGAAATACATCTGACTGTGTGTTTTAATTACATAACGCATAAAGGTTTTGGCATCATTGAATGACTGCCTGGTGCTGTTATATGCTTAAATTCTATAATAATTATTATTATTTTCTTTATTCATCCCTTTCTCTTCCTTTCTCTGCACTTATTCTTTCTTATGCCTACACTTTAGCAGTGACCTAGATTCTTTTTGACATGGGGGTGGGATTTCTTTTGGCTTTGTAGGCCCACCCGGTATAGCGAATCCAGTACCTGTACCTCATGGTACAAATGCGCGCAAAAAATTACCATAGGCTTATTGAAACTAAACTGTTGAAATATGGGACAAAAGTGGAATAAATTCGCGCGAAGCACTAAAAAATTGGGCTAACGTGGTCAAATATGAGGTTGATTTCGACTGAAACCCATACACAGGCGTCAACATGGGGGACGGGGGAGGGTGATTGTATGGCTATCCCCCTGGCAACATCCCCTGGATCTATACGCCTATGCACCTGCACTCCATCGCTCTCCTTCTCCCTCTCTCTCTCCTTCTCCCCTCTTTCTTTTCTTTTTCTTTTTGTCTTCATCCCCTCCCTACAATCTCGATCACCCATCCGCTTCTCCTCTTTTCACCCCTCGACCCCTCCTTCACTACCTCAATTGCTTCCATTGGCTTTTGAAATAGATATTCGTGATATTAAGAAACCCATTTGACTTTATTGAACAGGCCTAGTATAACCATGATAACAACATATAAGCCTACTGCGAAGGCGTTAATTATAGAAAGTGACATAGATAGCCCTATAGCAGCCATGGCACGTTGTTACGGGTAATCGATCAGCAACTCTATTGAATTCAACGGTAAAGTGTGATTTTGTGTGCTGGCGAACAACACTCAGGCACACCCTTGGGCTGAATCAGGACAATAGGTACCTCTCACTCAAGTGGGCGCTTTCACATGACATTCTTTTGATCACTTATTGACAGTAGCTTGCCTGGTAAAGCGTTAATATGCTGTCAGGTTAGTTACCGATTTAATGGCGGAACTCGTTTGTCCTGAACAAAAGGTACCTCTCGATGAATAGCTTGGCGGATATTCAAATCGGCACAAAGTTACAATGCGTTATGTGATCTATTGCGCCTCCACGGATATGATACCTCCGTGATTGATACTATGAGGACGGAGGGTTTGAAGTTTGGCGATCCAGAAAGATTCTCTGTGAAGGATAGCGATTTGGGACTTTTTGTGAATTTGTTCAATTGGCATAAGACGGATGTCGTGCACGGAATGTTGACCGGAGTTGAAGTGGGTGACGTAGGGAGGACTTTTTACTCATAGTTAGACTTTTGAATAAAGTGCTCAATCCCAAGAAGGGAGCGAGTATAATTATACGCTCCTGTTTTTGCAGTTTTTGCAGACTTTGGCTGTGTTAACACCATGAAATGTATATTCATTCACATTCCCAAGTATATTCATTCACATTCCCAAGAGATGGTTGTCCACCCAAAGCATTTCATCGTGTCGTCTGACGATTGCCTTTTTGGCATGAAACTCAGAGTAACGACTACCTATTCTGGAAGATCTATCGCAGTAAACTTTGATCTATGTGCACCATCTTGTGCACTATTTTTGACATCTAAGTTGGCAGCATCATTGCATCTAGAGGCTCCAATCCAGATCGTCTTGCTGCTGAGAACTGTCTCATCTTTAAGCTGGGTACACTACAGCCACAAGGACTTAATACCAAATTAAAAATGTTTAATTTATAGTTTATTTTTTCAGCATATATTTTTTTATTTAACTCAGCATCTATCACAGCAAACTTATCTCCCGCGTGTTGATTCAATTTGTGCGTCTTTCGCTTATGCGCGCCAATTTTTGTGTCCGCGCGAGCACGCGCATCCGCGTTTATTTGGTCTGCTTAACAACGCACGCGATATATTGTTTTGTTTTGTTTCGTTTCAAATTTTTGGCATCACTTGATAAAGGACCATTGGTCCGAAACGTCGTGTGTTTGTATTAAACCATTGTGTGTTTTATACAACATATTGGTACTGTTTTTACTTATTATCTACGACTTATCTATATCGTTCGTCAGTATGTACGACAATTTGATTATCACGTACCCACAAAATGATAATTTTGTGCGTTGCCATTGAGCACGTTGAGTGTAGAAAAGAGACATTCATTTCTTTTCAAAAGGTCAGCAATCAACATCTATATACTATTGTTTACATTTTATTAATACAGTTTACCGAAATATACAGCCCTACCATACCCGGCTTTTCAGCAATAGAAATTTGCAAGCTATGTCCAGGGAGTATCGAAGTCATATATAACGTAGTGACATCAGATAGCCGAGTTTCCGAGCAGGATGTGATAGATGAGTTTGAAACTCATATTGATAGCAATTATTTTATAGCTGGAACAACCGTTAAATTAAGACTGACAGGTAAGTGTGATCTAGTAAATAGTATATAAGGCATATATGTTAAGTCAGAGATAGCCTTTAATGCTCGTGATGATCTCAATGTTGAGGGTCAGGAAGGAGTCTGGATAGATATTTTACTTCCCAAATCTAAACCTATTTTAATAGGTTGTATCTACAGACCTCCTGATCAAAAAGATTTTGTTGATCATTTAGACCATATTCTCCCGATGTGTATATCTCAGGAAACCTACATTTTAGGAGATACCAATTTCAATCTTCTGGTTCCTCCTTTAAATTCTAAAACGAAAAAATACCTTCACGCCTTTAAGTCTTCTGGTTTTAACCAACTCATCAATGAGGTTACCAGGGTTGGTCGTACACGAGCTGGAACGCTTTCATCAACCCTGATCGATCACATTCTTTGTAGTGACAACACAAAGGTATCTCAAAGTGGGGTAATACCCATTGGTCTAAGTGATCACTTCCTCATTTATTGTACGAGGAAGGCTGTGAAGTGTATTTTTTCTAGCCACAATACCGTTAATTTAAGATCAATGAAAAATTATAACGTTGAAACATACACTGACCTTCTTGATAGCTGCGATTGGTCCTCGGTCCTTACTTCCAACTGTGTCACCACAGCCTGGTCCAATTTCAGTACAACATTGATTGGCATAATTGACACGGTTGCACCTAGAAAAACGGTTCGTATTTAACAACGCACAGAACCGTGGATGACGTCCAGCATTATTGACAAAATTAGGACCAGGGACCATATTAGTCAGCTTATCAAGACAGGGAATTTGAATGTTTCATACAGTGACTATGCTACTTTAAGAAATTCAATTCAAAATGATATTAAAAAGGCGAAGTCCAATTAATTTAGATGTAAGCTCGACGAGAACATGAGAGAACCAAAAAAACTTTGGAAATATATACTTAAAAGATCTGGGTTATAGCACAAAATCTCATTCTAAAGCCAAAATAGTTCTCAATGTTGATGGTGAAATTCAATCAGATACCCTCGCCGTGTGTAACCATGTGAACAAAATGTTCACCACTGTGGCCAATGACTTGACTGATAAATTACCTGAAGTGAGAAATGACTTTGGAGTGAGGTCGGATTCTTTTGAGAGTTTTTACTCATGCAAAGGTATGTCCGGGATCGCTTTTGAATTGAGGGATGTTGACGAAGAGTTTATGTATGACGAGTTATGCAGCCTTAATATTCCTTTCTGTCCTTTTGCTTGTTTTGTCCTCCGTACGTCCCAGGCACCGTCTTGTCTTTATGTTGGACCCCATTGGAAATAAGTTTACACATTTGCAGCTAGACTTTATGGGTTATCCTGGCATTTCGGCTTTTTGGTGTCTTTGCTTGTATCCATGTATTTCATATGCTAAATTTGTGATAATTTGTGATTGATTATATTTATTGTTCTTGTCGATTTTGCCGAATAAATACGAATGAATGAATGAATGAATGAATGTAACTATATTGAGTAGTGACGTATCGGGTAAAATGCCACGTGTACCAGGTTTTGAACATGACCCCAGCCAAAGTGAGGGTAGAAAATTAAGGTATTAAACACAATGTGCGCAAGGATTTTTTTTATTTGAGATATCAGTGACGGCCAATGATTGAGTGGTGTTTACTTCGTGTTCGGATACAGGAAATAAATCAAAGCAAATAAATCAAAAGTAATACGTAATTTCAACAAGCATTGTGCTTGGTGATTCAATATACCTTTTAATATGGAGGCACATTGTGTAGATGCGTTAACAAATGGCAGGGCTTTTCATATACACTGACTTACGGTATTTATTACTAAAATTTAAAGCCTTAATGTACGATTTTTTTAAATTTTTAGATTTTTCATTTTTTCTTCCAAAATGATAAAATAGTTAATATGCAATCATTATAAAAGTTCCCAATACATTTGGACGCGAAAAACATTGGAAATTTGCAAAGAAACAACATCATAAACTTCACCTCTATCACTCGAAATATTTCGCACTTTTTGGATTAGGACGGCGAGTACGGCCTCAGAGTTAGTCACCTACGCAGCCAGTTTGGTTACGCTCCCTCCACGTGTGGAGGAAGCGTAACCAAACTGGCTTCGTAGGAGACTTCGATTTGCGATCGTTCTGACATAATTATTATCATAATCTGAAAAATTATGATAATATGTCGGACGAACAGAAAATCATCCCGTTTTACTACAAATAGGGCGAATTTGACAGTTTGCTCATAGATTTAAGTTGGAACATGTGTAAGTATTACAAATATTGCAAAAAATCGGTTTTGAAAAAAATAAAGGTACTCGTATATTCTGAAAAGAGATTGTATATTAAGGCTTTAACTAAAGGATCACATTTATTTCTTAGCATTTTTCAGAAACAGTATTAACATGGTACCGTAAATCAGATTTCATTCAATAATGTTCGCTGAGTAATGTTCACGCAATGCCACCGATTACTGAATACCGCACTGAAAAACGCTTCAGGACACCATGAGAACAGACGGCAAAATGCAAACCAGGACTGATAGATTCTGGTCACTTATTTTTTGTTGAGAAGTTGTTATATAGACTGGTCAAAAATAAAATGAATTTGAATTTAAAATGTACCAGATTTAAGTCAAATGGTCAAAATTATGTTTGTCCACATGTAAGCCTATTGGCTGCTGCGTCAAGTTTAATACTTACATTAGACATGTTATAGTGTTTTTGCTTCACAGACGTGATGGCACGCACGCACGTTTGAATTTTCAAATTAAACTCAATACCGTAAAAACTCGATGATAAGCATATGTGCCTATTAAGGTTGGTCTGAACTCTGGAATTATGGAAACTTTCGGGCCTCATAACTGCTAAATTGTTGGTCTAAAGTGTATAAAAGTATACATATTTTGAATGGCAAGGACTTGACAAGTTCATCTGTGAGGTAAAATTTGGGCCAAAATGCTCATTTTTGGCCCAAAATACAAAAAAAGGGGTTTTTTTAAAGTTAATTTTAAGATTATTCTGAAATATACATTTTGTTAATATTGGACTTTGCTTTCTCATTTGACACCCTGTTCGTGAAAAATGAACAAGAATTGACCAAGATATGCGCCTCCAAAGCCTCAAACCCCAAAATCAAAAGTCGCATTTTCAACGATTTTCAATGGGAACACATCGTTGTATTGCACACAAGCACCACGGGCCAATCAATAAAGCACACAGTGTAACAGGCAGAATTGAATTGTTAAAATTGCAACTTTTCATTTTGGGGTTTGAGAGTTTGGAGGTGCATATCATGATCAATTCTTGCTCAATATTCACGAACAGGGTGTCAAATGAGAAAGGAAGGTCCAATTAACAAAATGTATATATATTTCAGAATAATCAAAACTTATCACGTTATTGAACAGCAAGGATGAATACAACTGACGAGTTTCTTTTTGTGCCTGGTGTATACTTTTATATGCATTACACCAACAATTTATCAGTTATGAGGCCCGAAAGTGTCCATAATTCCAGGGTTCAGACCAACCTTAACGAGTTGCTCGGACAAGAACAAAGGTTGATTTTAATGTTATAATCAATGAAAAGCACGACGCTAGTTCTGTTGTGAGAACGCCTTGTACACAAACCAACAGGGCGTGCAACGGAACACACTTCCTTAGCATTTTAGATCATCGCGTCTTTATTTTTCATTTGATTTCACTGAATGAGGTATTAAATCCAAACTTAAAAGATACAGCTATTGGCTCTTGATTCTACTTATGACATATTTACCGAAGTATACATAAAAATAATTATTTTGCGGTCGGTATTCTTTCATTTTTTCATTTGATTGTTGGTTTAGGCTTGCCATGTCCAAACGACGAATGTCTAAACGGAGGATCATGCTACGGAAACTCAACGGTCTATGGATGCTCGTAAGTGTTTTCTTGTTAATGTTTTCTTGTTCTACTTCCTGCCTGGTTTGTAGAATTAAAGAAATCTCACTTGGTACCCAGCAAACACAAAACTTTCGACATCATTCGCCAAAGGTTGAAAAAGGTTGCCAGAAAATGTATAAATTTCGGGTTATATAAAGGGTATAAAACGTTTTCATAACATTTAAAAACATTTTATGATAACTTCCTGCAAATATTCTAACATAATGTTATTTAAGTGTTGACAAAATATTTGTCAAAAATTGTTTGCAAAATGTTTTTACAATAACATTTTAAAAACATTTTAAAAATAGTTTTCGTACATAACGTTATATAACCCGACATTTTAATGTTATTAAAACGTTTTTACCAAAACCAAAAACCCAAAATATGTCCTGTTTAAAACTTTTTAAAACGTTTTGTGTTTGCTGGGTAGGTACGAATATGAATAGTGATGTGATCATTAGCGCCAATCCGGCTTGAAATGTGTGGTGAGGGGGACAATCGGCCTGAATTGTAAAAAAGTGCTTGAAAAGAACAAAAGATGGGTCTTTTTGCCTAAAGGTGTGACACAGAAAGTGTACGTCTTAGTTACCAAAGTTCGTACTATTATGATACCGTAAAATTCCGTCTACAAGCATATACAGCCTGTCTCAAAAAAATGTGCAAGTGAAAGGCGCCCTCTGTGACAATTAGAAAATACCGTTGTGACATAATGCTTACATCAACGTCAAGGGCATAGTCTTAGCTCTCACATGCCGTTTAGCCTGTTCAATTTGCTTGATTTAATCTTGAAATATGCTTACTTAACAACGAAAGGGTAAAATCACAATTGTGCCACTTTTACTAGGGAAGAGGGCTGTACATGTAAATCAATGATAGCATCAAGTTTATCAAGAAGTCCTTCGTGAAATCAAAAGAATGCATCCATTACACAACAATACATAATTGTTTTTAATGTTTTATCATGATAAAGGTATAATGGTATAATGTTTCCACTTACGACAAATTAAACGATAAATAAATATGTCACATTCTGCTGTAAAATTAAATACATCTGCATGTCAATGATTTTACCATGGTATACTGTTCTCATTTGTCATTCAAGACATGTTAAAAGACAAACAAATATTGCACACTTATAGGATAGTGAACTTTGACAAGTTCATGTAATTAGACAAATTAATGAAATTAGACAAAATAATGCACGCGTGCTGGTGTTGATACGTCTGATGCGAAGGGGGAGTGCATTAGACGCATCAACATCAGCTATCATTGATTTACATGTACCAGCCCTATTCCCTAGTAAAAGTGGCACAATTGTGATTTTACCCTTTCGTTGTTAACTAAACATATCTCGAGATTAAAAAGAGCAAATTGAACAGAACAAACGGTATTTGAGAGCTAAGACTGTGCCCTTGACGTTGATGTAAGCATTATGTCACAACGGTATTTTCTAATTGCCAAAGAGGGCGCTTTTCACTTGCACAATTTTTTTGAGACAGGCTGTATACGCCTCTTAACGAGGTTTTTTTGACACAAGAGACAAGAGGCAGACACTCTCAACAAAAACGTTATTTGGAGTTTGAACAACTATATTACTGATAAAGGCGGCTGTACAAACATGTATATTTGTAAGACCAATCTATTGCAATGTTTTTGTGAAGGGTATTGGCCTTTCATATCTTTCGTTAAAAAAAACCCTCGTTTAGAGGCATACCGTATATGCTTCTAGACGGAATTCTACGGTAGTTTATTGTCTATACTATTTTACCCAATTTGATGTAATAACATAGAAAGTCTTATCTCAGTTTCAAATGGTAGTATTCAGACATGTGTTCCGTTATGCACATGCGATATAATTATACTTCTTATTTAACTTACAGGTGCCTATCTGACTACAGAGGAAGCAGATGTCAAGTAAAAGGAACTGATCCTGGTAAGAAGGACAAGTCGACTTCATTCCATATTTGTTCAACTTCACAAATTAATCCTGATCTTGTTCGTTGCCTGTTTATGTCCTCACACCGACATCGCCTGGTTATTAATTACATTGTACAGCAGAGACACTAAAATCAATACCCGGGATCAATACACGTGAATGTGCTATGCACGATTTCAAAGATATTCAGACGATAAATCTTTGGATACCGGGGTAGAATATCTCCCGTAATTTGTTTATTCTAAAGAAGCCATATTTCGATGCTTGCACTTGAATATATGTGTTGAAAGGATATGATAGTCGTTAGCTTGCGTATTGAGAAAGAACCGTGCGTATTGAGCTCAAAAACTGACAAAAATTCTGATTTTATATGTGCCGCTCCACTGGTGGAGGCAGTCTAAAAGCAGATGACCTCATGGCGTATACCATGTTCACTGACATGTACAGAGGTCAGTCACCAGGCTATTGTCAATAGCCTTATTTAGTCGGATGTCCCTCGGCCCATTATGCGTCTCAAAACTATAAAACAGATCGGAACAAAATGGCCATGCGTGGCTGTAGATTCAACCTACCATGGCGATTTCTGCCATGAAGATATCGGGCGATGACACTGTGGTCCGTATATAGTCTGATAAGTCATACTGACAGGGCCATTTAGCAAATATATTCTAATCGTGATATGAAATTGCTCGTGATATTTTGATCGATATAATCAATAGACTAGCATGTAATGGGGTCTTAATAATGGGGTGTTCAATTCCAGTCGGTTGTATTAAACTTACTGGGGTTCCAGCAAACACAAAATGTTTTAGACATCATTCGCAAAAGTTCTTAGAAAATGTAAAGTACATATATAAAGAAAATAGAAAATATAAAGTACATATCATTAGATTTAGAAAGTTTACTTTGAGTTCGAGGGCTATTAAATCCCAAAAAATTATAAAATATCAAATTTTAATAATTTGTCATTAAATTTGAATTATATCGCGAGGACATTCCTCGAATAAGAATTTAATTCGATATGTCTGATGCGCTCTCATGTCCCACAAAAATACTGTCCAAGCGTTCATACCAGAGCCCTTAACCTTGACTTTCTATTATACCAATTAAAAGGGCATTTCGCGATTCACAGCCTCATCCCACCACTTTTCTCAAAAAAAGTTGAGATTTTTATACCACTGGAAACCTCTGGCTACATAATGTTTATGTACAAAACATTTCTTGCAGATTAATTCGTTTCGCCAAAATACCAGAACGAAATTACAACACATTGTCTATGGGGCAGTGTAATACACATAATCATTCATAACTCGCAAACGCAAAATCGGAATCAACTGACATTTTAGGAATAAGCTTTTTTCGTGGATATCTACTGAAAAATGTCTTAAAAAGAGGCTGCTAGGATCACGAAATACTCGTTTAAGTTAATAAAAAATTATTTTTTATAGATCAAGGAACAGATGTTGCGCAATCCAAAAAGATGTCGGGTCTCAATTGGAGTCTTATCATCATGGATATTCTACTTGTCCTAACCATTGTTGGTCTACTATTATGCTGGTTCTTTATGTGCAAGCGAAGACGGGACAACAAACAACTGATCCCAAACAGTGAACAGGACACAATCCGTTTCAGCCAATCACCGCATCATTCTCAGGCCACATGGTCTGATCCCAGATTCGCGGATATTACCCTTGCTAGTCCGATACCGGGCTGGGGTGAAGACATATTCGCTACATCACAGCTAACACCAGAATTACCGTCACTACAGGTGTGTTTACTTCCCGGGGGTTACTTACATGTAAATGTGGTACGTTCAAGGGTCCGGCTCTCTGGCAGTTCCTTAAGACCCATATTTGCACCATGCTCTAGTTTATTGAGCCTCCAACTCTGCAAATTGTAGCTCTTACGTCTATAATAAAAAAAAAGCTCCAAACCCTATGTTAGTTCACATAGCCCCACAAAAAAGGTTGAAATTTCAGTTCATGAAGCCCCTCAGTTCTTAGTTCCTAATGTTCGGCGCTTCGCGCCGCACAGGCTCACACAGCCCTACTAAAATTTAAACTGAGTGCCTCCCCCCGGTTTTCTTATTACGTAATCTATATTTGGGGACATAAAACAAGTGAACTAAATTGAGTCTGTCTCTCAAAAGAGCAGACCTTATTTTGACCTGCCTTTGGAGACAAATTCAAAAATGTATTTGCTAAACTGTCGGATTACGTTTCTTCTGTTTCTCACGAAATTCATGAACCCCTTTAAAGTGTGTGACCAGATAGATTGAGGTCTGATTGTAAAAATGTGTGTTTTCTACCTCGCATTAAGACGCTTCGGAGCCTTCAGACAATATTTGTCTGTCCAGTTTTGGGTAATTTTGCTTAAATAATACAGTTTATTTCTGCAGTGTAATGCATTGAACTCATAGGAAATGAGTCAAGAAAGCCACTGGTAATGCAATAGGTTAAACGAAATTATTTCCCCCTACTTGGAAAAATCATGAATATGGAGCAAAATTAAACCTATTTAAATATGTCAGACTTTGTGGAAAAGCACAAAATGAAATGCCTAATGCGCAAAGAACGATTTATGGTGACCTGATCTAAACATCTCAAAAAAAGTACTTACCCCCCCCCCCCCATTAAAAAAAAAAAGGCCATTTTTTCAAAAATGGACTATTGTATTACAAATCTTTAAAATGCGTTGGAAGCAGAATTTATTTCTGCACATTTTGACCCCTCATTTGTAGCAGTTGACTAAATATTGATGTAACAGTGTACATTTAATCAATGTAACCCAAGACTTGAAAGTTGCAGTAAATTCTATTGATTTGTATTCGGTATAATGGAAGGAAATCTGTGTAATGATATCTGAGTGTTTTTGTATTGTTGTAAGTGCAACTTTCAAATCTGGACCTCACTACATTAAATTGACCGGTGTTTTATTGTTTTCCGGGCTTTGATATCAAATGAGGTGTCAAAATGCACAGAAATAAATTCTGCTTCCAATGTATTTAACAGATTAGTAATACAATAGCTCGTTTTTTAATAATTGCCATTATTTAATGGGGGGTAATTACTTTTTGAGATGTTTATAATAGTAATTGCATCTGAAAAATCGCAACATCAAAATGATATTTGTCTTCTTCTAATGCTGATAATTGTATTTAGATACTTATTTATAATGAAAGACAGAGATAAAAGGACTTGTTTGCGTCTAAGGTCCTGACAACTAAACAGAAAATGCCGTACTGCGCAGGTCGGCAACCGATTACAGCGCGCCTTTGGCCTGACGTCAGACGCGATTTAGTCTTTTTATACCAGTCTTTCATTATATGTACCTGTTTATGTTTTTATTTATTTCATTTTCAGATGATGGCAATAGAGGACCAACCGCTCGGTGTTCTTGATTATTATAACGGCGACTCCCAAGGAGCAGATTTTATGTACTATTAAAGAATTAAAGAAATAAGTAAATGACAACTTGAACCAATCCAATAGTGTTATCCCTCATCTTTATTCATCCAGTTTAACTCCAAAACGTCAGGTGCCTTTTTGTAAATAAAAAATATTAAAAAAATACCTTTAGCTATATAGATATTATATATTGTATGCGTTCTGTCATGAATCGCTATGTATTGTAAACAGCATATTAAATAGCTTGTCAACTCAATTCATTGAAATGAATTCAGTAGTAACTCTAAAATGTCAGCTGCCTTTTTGTAATAAAAAAAACACCTTTAGCTATATATATATTATATATTTTCTATGCTTTCTGCTATGTATCGCTATGTATTGTAAACATGATAAATACCTTGTAAACTCAATTCATTGAAATTAATTCAGTTTTCCTTTTTGTAAATAAAAATGTTCAAAAAATGCCATAAGCTATATAAATATGAAATATTATATATTCCATGCTTTCTGCTATGTATCGCTATGTATTGTTGCTGTAAAATATATTATAGAGTCTCAAGGTTTGCTAAAGATACAAACTTGAAACTATTTCAAGATGAACAAGAAAATTTACGTTCACATTATTCTCAAAAACGTTTACGGTTTTTGTTTTTTGGTTTAAAATGGCCCTCTAGAGACCAATCGATGTTATTCTGGATAATTCGCTTTGATTCCCGTATGCTGGCGAAGCCACAGATAACATTACTTTGTATAGAGTACAACGTTATTGTTTTTGGTGACTGTGCCAAACTGTTTTTGTCGCAGTCGATGTATATCCCGTAGGGCACTTCACGAACCGTATCGGCTTCAAAACCCAAACCGTTGGATGACCGCTGGTGGCGCTATGACAGAACCTTCTATTTGTCATTATGCGGTTATCACGACGATATGCCAGTAGCTTTGAAGTTCAGCGTGCTCTGTGTTAGCGTAGCGGTACTTGGTGCGTGTACATACTTCTACGCGTACAATCAAAGTGGCGCGTATGTACACGCAAGAAATAACGCTAAGCCAACGCAGCACACGCTGAACTTCAAAGCCAGTACCGGTGACACGAGGTAGATATTATAGACTATAATATGTTGTCTTTGCCATTATGTGCCGATTGCAGGGTGTTACTACACGAACCTGCCTTATTTTTATACAGAAGCACACAATGATACTATTTTGCGCCGAAATATGATGATTGCTGAAGTGTGCTGGTGTTGGAAAATGTACAATAAATAGCTATTACATACCAGAATTCTGGTGAAATAAATAAAACGAATTGTAAAAATATATAAAAGTATGTGTAGTACTTTTTGTTTTACACATCTGGACCAATTTATACCGACATATATCATTGCGTTTCGGTCACAATGGTTCATTATGTAAAAAGGTGGCCGATTTGAAAGTTGTACCTGGGCCAATAGGAGTAACATCACAAACAATACAGCACGCTAGGCATATTCATGTGTTGGTTAAGGAAAGTTGACGTCTATGGACTCAGATGGCCACATACGGTTTTTTTTTTCACTTTTACATTTCGTAATTAGTTTTGTTAGGTGACTAATAACTAAATGGATCTTATAGTTGGCGTTACTGAAATAAATAAAACGATTAACAAAATGAGGATATAAATCACCCCCCCTTTAATGTGAGGACAAGAAAAATACGTGAGTACAAATTTCCTCACTTTTTTTAGCTATGGTAATATTCCTATATATACTCTGATCAGCACTTAATCAGCGGGATTCATAACATCGTGTATTGATATAAAGTCGGCACAAAAAATAACGCAGCTGTTGTAAATACGCTTATAGCTTCAGAACAAATAATTGTTTCCACAATATTTCTACATAGAAAGAAGGATGATTTACGCGCATTTTGTCAAATGTCGTTCAATATTAACAACACAGTAGTGCTTTTAAAGAAAAATATCCGAATTTGAAAGTTGCAGTTTACAGCGATCAATGGTTATTACGCAAGCATCGTGGCACGTTACACCCTCCATTATCTTCGCGCTGACATCAAATCAATACAAATAGCTGCAACTTTTAAATTCGAGCATTTTTCTTTTCAAAAAATTGGACATATGGGGTATCAAAATGCGCGTAATGACCATCCTGCTTTCTTTCTGTCTTGAAATATTGTGAACACAATTATTAGTTCTGACACTATAGGCGTATTTATAACAGCTGCGTTACTTTTTGTGAAGTCTTTATGTAGAATTGCGTACAAACATATTGGCGCACCATCTACGCGGACCGCGGTTTGCGTATTGTTTGACACTTGCTTTTGTAAATTTAAGCAGGCGTAAGTTGGGACTTCATTG
The DNA here is from genome assembly GCF_039555335.1 of Amphiura filiformis. NCBI lineage: Eukaryota > Metazoa > Echinodermata > Ophiuroidea > Amphilepidida > Amphiuridae > Amphiura > Amphiura filiformis. Next base: position 35,742,892 of record NC_092629.1, read on the forward strand.
ACGCGCGCAGTAACAAAAACCGAATATTACTAGCTGTACATATTCCTATATCATATAGTATTGAGAGCGAGTTGTGCAGCGCTTGTTTACTCGCCTTGCATCACTGAGTACGAGTCCCGGGCTCAAGCCCAGGCCGTTTTCAAGTACTATATGTGCACTTCGTTTATCCCGACCCATGCTCGCTCTCGGGAATTCCCCGGTTTCCACCTAGCTGCTTTCAAAATCGTTGACTAGTTGTTTGGTTATCAAACCCTTCCTTCACCCATTAGAATTTGGGGAGCTGCGCAGATAATTGGTCTCCATCTTCAGCGATTTGACTGACGTTTATGGTGGCCTATAGGACGTTAGTGGTTTTAATTGATTTATTCTACCGTACCAAACTAGTGGTTACTGATCATGTAGAAAAAAAGAAAGAAAAAAAGCAGCTGGTGATTTGAAGATCCCATGTAAAAATAAATAAAGCAAAGTAGAATATTTGAAAGCCTAAATACAGAAAGTTGTGCAATTAGTTACATAAATGTTATGTCGTTTTGTCCGAAACATGATGACATGTTTTATTATATGTTTATATATTATATTTTAATGTAATTACATTTTGTGAGATAATCTTTGTAGATGAAGACCTTCAAACAGCACGAGAACATTTTCTGGAACCATTATAATGTATCTCTGCTCAGCCGTGACTCAAGTAACATTTATTTACCATGATATTAACTATTTATCTTTCAAAACACACAATTTCTATCAGAGTACCTGTAATTACGCAATCTCATTTGTATAACATTATTGCTATATGTACACTAACAATTTTCAACATGGGAGGGAAAGTTGTACAATGAAGGCACCTGTAATAGAAATTAGCATAAGTACCGAAGCACTTTAAAAAGCCTATTATTTTGGTATGAGGTAATCTGAGTATATTCATCGATAATTGGAAAAGTAGAAATGTAGTGTAACGTTTGGTAATACTGATAGCTAGTAATATTTAGCATATTATTTTGCTTTTGTATTTTATACGGGAAAAGTAAAGTCTGCATGACTCAACCTTGTCTTTATCATCACTTGTCTTCTTATTTTTTAATTTAACTTTGTGTTTGTGTTTGTGTTTGAAAATTTCTTTATTATTAGTGGTTAGTGTTTGAAAAGTTTTACGTGAAATAATTTGCTTTTGAATCCCACTAACCACTTATTTATAAAAGAACGCTTATTGATTTCTTACTGAACGCTTATTGATTTCTTACTGAACGCTTATTGATTTCTTACTGAACCCTTATTGATTTCTTGCTGAACGATTATTGATTTCTTACTGAACGATTATTGATTTCTTACTGAACGATTATTGATTTCTTACTGAACGCTCATTGATTACTTACTGAACGCTTATTGATTTCTTACTGAACGCTTATTGATTTCTTACTGAACGCTTATTGATTTCTTACTGAACGCTTATTGATTTCTTATTGAACGCTTATTGATTTCTTACTGAACGCTTATTGATTTCCTATTGAACGCTTATTGGTTTCTTACTGAACGCTTATTGATTTCCTATTGAACGCTTATTGATTTCTTACTGAACGATTATTGATTTCTTACTGAACGCTTATTGCTTTCCTATTGAACGCTTATTGATTTCTTACTGAACGATTATTTATTCTTACTGAACGCTTATTGATTTCTTACTGAACGCTTATTGCTTTCCTATTGAACGCTTATTGATTTCTTACTGAACGATTATTGATTTCTTACTGAGCGCTTATTGATTTCTAACTGAACGATTATTGATTTCTTACTGAACGCTTATTGCTTTACTATTGAGCGCTTATTGATTTCTTACTGAACGCTTATTGCTTTACTATTGAACGCTTATTGATTTCTTACTGAACGATTATTTATTCTTACTGAACGATTATTGATTTCTAACTGAACGTTTATTGATTTCTTACTGAAAGCAATTGACCACTAATTTCTTGCTGAAATCTAACGATTATTGATTTCTTACTGAACGTTATTTGGTACCGAACGCTGATTTCTGACTGAATACTTATCCTCCCCGGGGAGGATAACAGTACGCGTGGGAAACGCTTATGATATGGAAATTTTATTTTGAACAAAATTGTTTAATCACTATTGACGGTTTCACCTACCATGGTCAATATTGAGTAAAATATCGGTTTAGTTTAAAAAAAAGTTTTCTTACTGTAGGCCTATCTACAAATCTGATCTATTCAGTCATTATTTGGGATCCAAAGAATTTGAATGTTTAACAGGGGTGGTCACAATGTTTTTGGCAGGCTGAGAGGGGGAAAGCGATTTATTTATCATTTACTTATCTTTATTACTTTATTTATTCATTTTGTTTAATTAATTAATTAATTAATTAATTTATTAATTTATTTATTTATTACTTAATTACTTAATTAAATAATTAATTGATTGATTGACTGATTTATTTATTATAATTATTAAGGTTTGTTCAATCAATCAGTTAATTTATCAATCATCAATCAAACAAACAATGAATATGAATAATTACATGATATTCAATTTTCGATCAATAGACGTATCAAACCATCAAACAATGAATAAATGAACTGATCGACCAAGAGCCCTTTTTCTAAAGTGTGTGGTTAAACAAAATAAATACATAATTATTTTTCTACAAACAAACAAACAAATAAATAAATAAATAAATAAATAAACAAATAAATAAATAAATAAATAAATAAATAAATAAATAAATGAATAAATAAAATAGCAAGTCCAGTTGACTAGATTTTAATTAAATCAACTTGATAATTAAATAAATAAGAATAATTTTTACAAATGGTATCGTAGCATTGCATTCACACACAAAAAAACAAATAATACATTGCAGATAGGAGGACTCGAACCAACGATCTTGACATTACCAGACTGATGCTCTACCACTGAGCTATGACAGCATCTAGTGATGGAGACCAGGTTTTTAGCTTATACATTGTTCGTCTGTGACAATGCCGCCTCGTGAAATAAATAAATGAAATAGACAAGTTATTTTGATATCAATCTTTTTTCCAATAGAGCCTAACTTATATTTTCTTTAGAGCAGGGACAAATATTTCCCCCTTTCTACAATTTAAGCCCAAATAGGAATCTACGTTACTTCTTTTATTACTGATTTAATTCCGCGATTTGTTCCATTAAGCAATATCAAGGATTAATATTACATGTCTCACAACAGATATTTAATTGGCTTAATGGTCTTGCACAGTGCTTTGTAACCAGGAGGTACCGAGATCGATTCCCGCCTATGCCTACAATTTTTTTTCAAGACTGGGAAATAATAAGTTTATTTCACTAAATTATTCATGACTTGCCCAACCTGGTGGTGTAAAGTGCTCCCCATAACATATGAATATTAAGCAATGACACAATGGCTAATTTAAATAAAAATGCGGCACATGCAAATGAGGGATAGCATATGAAATGGACATGGTAGTGAGAAGCGCATGATTTGAGATGGGTTTTGGTAGGCTTAAACATTCTTAAATTTCTTAACATCCTGCACATTTTGTCTTCAAAAATACTTAAATTTTATAAGTATGTAAGTTTGCTTGTCTGAATCAATTCAAATTCGGAGATAATTGCGTTTCAAGACCTGATGCACAGAATGATGTCACTTATATTTATTGTCACAAATATTTTTATGACCTTTACAAACCTGACATTTAAATGTTATTAAACAGTTTTGACTAATACCAAGACGCGTTTATAACACATTAATGTTTTAAACACATGTTTGTTTTCCTGGGGAAATGATTCAAATATTTCATTGGACGCAGCTTCAAATCAACAGCGTTGGTGACGTACTGACGTGCGTGCGTTCAAATACATCGGAGGCCGCATAGACGCGCGCGCTCAACACTCTAAGAAATAAAAGTTTTAAAAAGGTTCTAAAGTTGTCCTCTCAGGAGAACCCTTAGTGATTCTCTAAAGAACCAAAAATGGTTCCAAAACCGTCGAAAATGGCCCCAAAAATGTAATACAGAACCGTTTTCGGTTCTTTAGAGAATTTGTGACGGTTCTCTAAAATTAAGAACCTTTTGAGAAGTTCAAGAGGGAGGGCTCTTTATTTCTTAGAGTGAACAGCTGTCTCAATGCATTGACGTCACTACCTCGTAGATTATGAAAAATAATATATACGCTCAAGTCCAAATAAAGCCTATACCATGGTGACCATGCGGACCTTCAAACTTACCGCTAAAATAAACTCCTTGGTGAGAGGTACGATGCCCCATAGAGTAAGTGCAATAGATGGGCCATTTAATTTTGCCATGAACATATTCATCTGAAATTACGAAAACATCACGTCATCATAATGACTGTGGTGGAAGAGACATGCACGGGATTTTGCAGTATTATGGTTTATGGCATTTTCATCTAACTGGGGGTAAAACCATCACTTGCTAATGGATGGCAAATAAGTTCATAATATCTCGCTTGATTAGTTCCTTGCTTACTTGCTTAAGGTTAAACAATATCTTTTCAGGCTTTGTCAGCTCAAAAAATATATTATCATCTTACACGTAAGAAAACATGCATACCAATCATGTGAATTAAAAAAAAAGTCAAAAAAAGTGTAAAAATGACCATTTTAGCTTATTTTGTCACCTTTAGTCATCTCCTATTGTTCAATTTGTTTACCGATGCTTGGTAACAAATTTGATTGACAGGCAGTAGCTTGTCATCTGTCATGCGCAACACAATTATCTCTATTATAAAACATACTATAAAGATGTCAGCCTCATGTTAAATCGCCCGTCAAATCGTCTGCAGTTGCAAGCTCGACCGGCCCAAGACGCACTCGGCCTCAAAGACACTGCCCCATTGTAATGCAGCCAGAAAAACCCGACCGACCCTGTATAGTTTTTGAGGCCTGTGATTGGTTTGGGGGGGGGGGGCACCAGGGGGAATCGGGTGGGGAACATCTCCAATTTTAAAATGAAAACCTTAGAATACTGACTGGATGAGTCGGCTAGATAATGGTACTCATTTAACATGCATGTGGTCAAATCTTTTATATTATTGAGAACACCTTTTCAAGCTTTTTCATGTCCAAAATTGATGATTCTTCACTCATACCTCCCGACACTGAGATCCCCCACCGGGGCCCCCCTCACACAAACAAAGAAACATACCAAAACACAATAAATTAGCATTAATTGTCGGTACTGTTATTGATCAGAGCACTACTGTAATGCTCCATGATTACCATTATGTTAAACATAATGAATCTATTGTCTTAAATTACTACATAGAAGTCATAGATCAGTAGATTTGAATCTATTACAATAGGACAGCCTACACAGAATACGAACGCAGCAACTAGGGAGCTACGAAAACTCGAAAAACTTGAACTTTTTATTATTATTAATATTTCGAATTATTGATAAAGAACAAGAAAATTTGAGAACGTAGATTGGCCCAGCCTAGTCACCCCATGCCAATCTGGTGTTCGATTCTCCCTCCCGCCAAAATTTCACGTGCCAAAAGACCTTCCCATCCAGAATAGGCCTACTAACCAGCTTGACCACAGCAAAAAAAATATATATATAAATTGTGTGTTGTAGGCTCCACTGAGCTACCGACGTGAAGTGATCTAGCCCCGGAACAACCCTTCACAATCTCATTCCCGATGACGTAATCGTGAAGAAGTTTAATTTATTCTAATTCAACGAGGGCAGTATCAACCGAATAAATTTCCAAATTTTGATCCGTTATCGGACAGCATGTTATACTCATAATACTGATTGTGTCGGGTTTTGCGTTCAAAAACTCATCTCTTTTTCCTCAATGAATATTACCCAAGGAAGAAGTATGTAATGTGTATTAATGAACGATGACGTTTGAGATGATGCTATACTGATGTATATAGGCCTATGTATACTCTAATATCAAGTCATGTTTAAGTCTAAATGGAAGCAAATTTCGGTCAAAAGGTTTGATATGAACCTTTTAGCGGTATCCTTTGGCTTTATGTGGCTGTCGGGGTGGACTTGGGGTGGGGGTGGGGAGGTTGGTTGGGGGTGTGTGGGGTGTGTAGGCCTATGTATTTCCCTTGGGATAGGCCTACTATTTTAGTCCCAATTTGTAGTGACATCACTCTGTATGTTTAACATACCAAATTTTACAAATTATTCTGATCACACAATGTATTCTTCATGCACATTAGTACTTCCCCCCCATGGGCCCCTCCCACATACCCGAAGGGGGGGGTCAAAATTTAATGAATCATTGTTTTTATATTGCCCATTATATATATCAAGTTCAGTCATGTAGGCCATGTTATTAGGCAACAAAAGAACTTTGAAGAATGTCTCTCATGTACAAAAGTATAGGAAACTGCAAATTTAAAACCACTTTTTTAGGGTGAAGGAAGCATTTTTTCAAAAAAAGTCTAAAACAGGTTTAATGTCAAAAATGGTCTCTTTTGGGGTGCTAAATCTGCTAAAATGTTTGTTGTCCTGAAATTTTAACTAAAAGCACACTGATCGTCAAGGCCCATGATGGGGTGCCGGTTGGTGGGGGTGGGGTGGGGTGGTTTAGGCAGTGGATGCCAAGCACAAAAAATGATTAATTATTGCCTTTGTTGTTTGCTTCACATATATCAGCATCAGCCATATTGGTCATGTAATAAAGCCAAAAACATTTTTTAAGAGTGTCTCTTGTGCATAAAAGTATAAGAAACTCAAAACTTTAAAGCATGTTTTCTGGCAGAAGGAAGCACTTTTTATTAAAAGTGTAGAACAAAGCCAGGAGCTTTGAAATGTTCTTTTTACCCTCTGAAATGGCTTTTCCTGTGGTGCTAAATGGGCAGAACCCATCTGGCTTCAGGGGGCTTCACCCCCTTGACCCCCACCGGGGGCCCTTAAGCAGGCCCCGGACCCCCGCCCGTGTTGGGCGAGAGCTCCGCTCGCTTCGCTTCGCAAGTTCAGGATTTTTTGGGGTCAGCCTGTGACATCTCTGAGTTTAGTCCCAATTTGTAGTGACATCACTCTGTATGTTGAACATACCGAATTTTACAAAATCTTCTTATCATACAATGTATTCTTCATGCACATTAGTACCCCCATGTGGGCCCCCTCCCACATACCCAAGAGGGGGGTCAAAATTTGATGAATCATAGCTTTTATATTGCGCATCACATATATCAATTTCAGCCATGTAGGCCATAGTATTAGGCAAAAACAAAACTTTAAAGAATGTCTCATGTACAAAAGTATATAGGAAACTCAAAGCTTTGAAGCATGTTTTCTGGAAGAAGGAAGCACTTTTTATTAAAAGTGTAAAACAAGCCAGGAGCTTTGAAATGTTATTTTACCCTCTGAAATGTCCTTTTGGTGCTAAATCTGCAGAAACCATATAGCTCCCGGGGGGCTTCGCCCCCTCGACCCCCACCGGAGCTTAGTCTCTTAGCGGGCCCGAAACCCTTGGCCGACAGCTCTTTTGGGGTTGCCAAAAATACCTACAGTATTTGCCAATTTGGTAAAATTTTTGATGACCAAAATGTAGGCAGTCATATCTGATGACCACAGATAGTTTGTTTACCCGGGTGTCAGTATTTTATTCAAAAATACTGATTTCAATACAATTTTAGTCTGCTTAGGGGGTAAGGTGTATCGGTGGTGGTTGGGGGTCATAAAATGCCCAAAAACAGGGGGGGGGGTGGAGTTGCAATTTTATTGCCCGTTTTATTGACGCCGACTTTTTATAAAGTTGGAACCCCCTCTTCTGAAGAAAATGATTCTTATTTCACACAAAAATAATAGGCCCCTAACAAAAACAAAATAGTAGGCCTACAATAACATCATTAAAAAGTGAAGTTAGGTCTACTTCCTTTCCCATACCCCATGATCGTACATCCCGAGGTACGATTGTTTTATGCTCGGCACTCGACCAATCATGTGAATGAGAGGGAAATTCGTAAAAAAATATAAAAGGTAGGCCCACCTTATGGACCCGGGCCCATTAAAAGCAAAGCCGAACGTAACAGAGACCTTAGGCCTATCCGGGAGGCCTATAAAAGTGAGTCCGAAAAAACCCGAAAGGGCCTTTTTACGGGCTCCTCCGACCCTCCAAACTCCACGGCCAAACTGGACCCTTTACCGCTCCTTTCTCCCCCCATTTTGGGATCCGTGCAATGGCCAACAGCAGTGTAGGCCTATAGGGGAGTAAAGTTATCATTTGATCTATTACAGGAGGCGGAGGGGGCTTGATTTTTACACATACGGGCCTACATTATTCTCCTACCCCGCGCGCACCAATGTATTCATGAAACTCCCTATTTACTATTATGCCTAGGCCTATTCATTGAAGTTTTGCAATAATTTTCATGCTCTTTTGCTATTGTATTTCTTCTATGATATATTTTGTTCTTCTTTAATATAAAAAAATATACTTATTGCTTTACGTAGGCCTATTTATCTAATTTCCTTTATTGTATAGGCTATAGATTTATTTTAGAGAAAGGGAGCTCTCCAGTGGTGTATAGTCATAGGGGCATATTCCCCAATCGATCTGTCTTAAAAATTCCCGTAGGAAAATTGTCGAAAAACGGCTCGTGCCCCTCCCCCAATCAGACCCCGGTGCGCCCCCAATCATGGTCGGTGCCCCCCCATGTGATGAACCATACTACGCCACTGATCTGTGGCGTAGCGTCATAGGGGCACAGGGTAACATGCCCCCAATCAATCTGAAAATTTAGAAAATCCCATAGGAAAATTGTAGAAAAATGGCTTCTGCCCCCAAATCCCCCAACCAGACCCAGTGCCGCCCCTCCCCATCATGTTCGGTGCCCCCCCAATATGGTGACCTACGCTACGCCACTAAGAAGAGAGGGTGCAGGAGAAAGAAGTGGAGGCGGAAGAAAACGGCATAGAAATTGGAAACAGTTGTTTGTCATAGTGGTGCAAATTGGTATTGGGTCGAGTTAGTCTTGGCCATGCCGTTAGTGTCACCCGAGGTCGTGACCTCTTATATTTATCGTATTTATGAAACGTGTGTGCCGGAGAAACATCTCGAGGAAATAATACAAAATTGTAAAATTTTCACCATTATGCTGAAATCATGTAAGTATTTAATTGTTGGCTGCAATGTCACACTAATCATTAATTACCATGCCCATTGTGCAATCAACAGATTGAAAGATAAAGCCAATACAAATGATTTTGTTCACGTGTATGACTTGTCATGGCCGTAACCCGAGTCTTGAAATCCGTGAAAATGACAGCATTGATGTGACAAAACACACAGATATTTCATTTTTGGCGAATCCTAGTAAAATTAGCATACCACGTGTGAGTTAAGAAGGTATCATAGAAATAATGTAGCTAAGAATTCTGGCGATAACATCAGACACAAAACGAATATTATTGTTGCAAAATGACAATAAAGTGGTACCAGATTTCACTCAAATTCTGTCAATGCATAAGCTTATAAAATGAAATTCACACAAGCTGTGTTTTAAATTGATAGGAACATTATTATATTGACCTGTTTATAATCTGCAGGCAAATCGAGAGAGAAATCGGGGCTTGTGTCAATAAATTATGGCCTCTGTCACAAAAATCTTCATGCTCATGATACGTGAACAAAATTGAAACACATTCAAAGTACATTTGTGTATGAGCTAGATTAATAAATAATAATTAATAATAATGCTTAGAATGTTAGCTTCGAGATGACCTATGATTTTTAGGCCTACGATGTTTATTTTCTGAGAAAAAAAATGGTTTAGGTGGCTGCATAACAGCCAATTTGAACCTAGAACCATCCAAATTCTGTGTAACCTTAAGTCGAGTATTGTCCTCGAACTGTGATGGCCCTCCATATCTTCCTGTCTTGCATTGCTGTTACCATGTCAGTAGATTCAAGTCTTGTGTCTTGTCTTAGGATGTCGACAAATGTTAGGGTGGGTCTTCCTTGTTTTCTTTTCCCATGCTTTGGAATCCAGTGCACCAATTTAGATACAGTGGCAGTGTAGCAGTGGCCAGCAAACCGTGTCCTTCTTTCCCTGATCTTGTCCGATAACTTTGGGAGGTCACCATACAGCTCTTTGTTTGTCATATGCTGCTTCCAGTGGACATTACGCATTGCCCTCAACAGTCTGGTGTAACAGCCATCCAGCTCCTTTGCCAGTTTGGAAGTGACTGTCCATGCCTCACACCCATAGAGCAGTACCGATTCAACTGTTGCTGTAAATAGGCGTTGCTTGAACCTTGTTGAGAGAGATGACTTCCAGATCTTAGCCATCCCATTACAAGCTCTCCAGGCTGCCGCTTTTCGGATTTTAACATCCTTTTCTGAGCTCTGCATCCATGCCCCAAGGTACCGAGATCGATTCCCGCCTATGCCTACAATTTTTTTTCAAGACTGGGAAATAATAAGTTTATTTCACTAAATTATTCATGACTTGCCCAACCTGGTGGTGTAAAGTGCTCCCCATAACATATGAATATTAAGCAATGACACAATGGCTAATTTAAATAAAAATGCGGCACATGCAAATGAGGGATTGCCCTCTCCAGGAATTGCTTCATGGTCATAGCAGGGCATTTACAAAGAATGGTCAAAGGTCAACGTTTCCAAAGAAGTATAGTATAGATGTTAACGCAAGCTTTCGTGCGGGAAACATAAAAACATACTCGCCAGTCGTGGCCTATCGTGAGCCAATCTATATATTCGTGTTAATTTCATTATAAGCTTAAAACGCATTGAAAACGCCAAATTGCAGTCACAAAATATATAATATTAGTAGGCATGTCCACTAAAAATTGAAGTACTTTTAAATTGATTCAGACCTAACTTATTGGCTGGGAATTGAAAGAAACATTTTGGCGTTTAAATAATCTTAATCGGACGTTTCATTCCAGAGATATGGCCTTTCGAGTGTCACGGTTTTATATAGGGCTGCTAGAACATGTTAAAAAGTTAAAGTCCAAAAAGGAATACTAACAGAAAGTGCAATTTTAAGGTACTTTTTCTTAATGTATTTATTAGCTAGCGTTATCTGGAACATTATATTTGCCTATAACAACATGAAAATAAGATCATCCTGAAAATTTAATAGATTTTGTTGACATACAACAAAAAATATAAGACCTCAAAACCCATGGTTTGTTTGGTGAAACCTCAAGCATGATCATAGATGGCCGCCATGGAAAATATCTCCATAGAGGAGATGAACAATAAGTGCATTATTTCAAATGAATAGCGGTAGTCTTAAACATTGTTCAATCTCTTAAGGTCAGCACATTTTATCTTCAAAAATGATTATATTTCATATGGCATAAGTTTGGTAACATTATTCACTACCAATTTTGAGAAATTTGCTCCAACTCAAAGGTAGCTAAAGGTATATTTACTACATTAAGCAATACACTGTGTGTGCATGGAATCCATGATGGATAGCATATGAAATGGACATGGTAGTGAGAAGCGCATGATTTGAGATGGGTTTTGGTAGGCTTAAACATTCTTAAATTTCTTAACATCCTGCACATTTTGTCTTCAAAAATACTTAAATTTTATGAGTATGTAAGTTTGCTTGTCTGAATCAATTCAAATTCGGAGATAATTGCGTTTCAAGACCTGATGCACAGAATGATGTCACTTCAACCTGTTGTAGTTCTCATCTCATTTATTTTTTCTTTAAAAAAAGTTGATCTCTTGATAAATGAAGGTCTTCTCTATTTACTGACCAATCAGGAAAGAGTTTGGTTAATGTTGAATTGTTGGACTAAGTGGGTTTTGAACCAACAGGCAATTGGACCAAGTGGTAATTGGACCAAGTGGCAATGGACCTAGTGCCAATGGACTAACTGGCAATGGTCCAAATGGGTTTGGACCAAGTGGTGACAAACCGTAAATATGGCGGACTACTCAAATGCATTCAACAAAAGCATGATTGCAATCTATCGCGACAGTTCCTCTCACACATATAACAAATGCACTACGATCAAATAGGTTGATAACAACATTTGATTGAATGGACTACACTGCGCCATGTTTACGGTGAAGGACACCGGTTCAAATCCTCTGTTTGGAGCCAATCAATAACTTCACGCACAACCCCTATTGTCCCGTTTTCAAATCAACTTCGGTCCTGTGATAAGTCATTACTCAATTGCTTACCATTTCAGAATGATTGGGCAACCAAAACAAAGTAGGTGATGTACACCCCAACAACCTGTAATATGAATAGAGAGATAATAATAGTATGTTATTAGAACTAATTATCAATACTAATTTTTTTTTGCCGCTCCATATTACGAACCCAGCAATCACAACGGTTTACAGAAAACGTTTAAATGTTGGGCCGGGATGTTGGGTTATCTAAATGATTTCAAACGTTTTTATAACATTAAGAAAACATTTTTGAAAACTTAATGCAAATCATTCTAACATCATGTTATTAAGTGTTGACAAACTATTTTACAAAAATGTTCGCAATACATATATTTCAAATAACATTTTGACAACATTTTCTAAATGCTGTTGTGGCACGTTTTAATAATATTTTTATGACCTTTACAAACCTGACATTTAAATGTTATTAAACAGTTTTGACTAATACCAAGACGCGTTTATAACACATTAATGTTTTAAACACATGTTTGTTTTCCTGGGGAAATGATTCAAATATTTCATTGGACGCAGCTTCAAATCAACAGCGTTGGTGACGTACTGACGTGCGTGCGTTCAAATACATCGGAGGCCGCATAGACGCGCGCGCTCAACACTCTAAGAAATAAAAGTTTTAAAAAGGTTCTAAAGTTGTCCTCTCAGGAGAACCCTTAGTGATTCTCTAAAGAACCAAAATGGTTCCAAAACCGTCGAAAATGGCCCCAAAATGTAATACAGAACCGTTTTCGGTTCTTTAGAGAATTTGTGACGGTTCTCTAAAATTAAGAACCTTTTGAGAAGTTCAAGAGGGAGGGCTCTTTATTTCTTAGAGTGAACAGCTGTCTCAATGCATTGACGTCACTACCTCGTAGATTATGAAAAATAATATATACGCTCAAGTCCAAATAAAGCCTATACCATGGTGACCATGCGGACCTTCAAACTTACCGCTAAAATAAACTCCTTGGTGAGAGGTACGATGCCCCATAGAGTAAGTGCAATAGATGGGCCATTTAATTTTGCCATGAACATATTCATCTGAAATTACGAAAAACATCACGTCATCATAATGACTGTGGTGGAAGAGACATGCACGGGATTTTGCAGTATTATGGTTTATGGCATTTTCATCTAACTGGGGGTAAAACCATCACTTGCTAATGGATGGCAAATAAGTGCATAATACCTCGCTTGATTAGTTACTTGCTTACTTGCTTAAGTCGAGTATTGTCCTCGAACTGTGATGGCCCTCCATATCTTCCTCAAAAATATCAATTTTTAATGATTTGTCATAAAATGTGTATTACATTGCGAATTTCAAAAAATCAAAATTATTTGATATCAGGACATTCTCAGTATTCAGAATGCAATTCGATATGTCTGATGTGCTCTAATGTCCCACAATAAATACTGTCCAAACGTTCATACCCCAGCCCTTAACATAAAACAAAATAAAACGGTCATGATAATATGACATTAAGGGCGAACACCACTAATGAAGCGTCTTGGTTGAAATGCACGTGAAAATTAATGTCTTTCTTTGCTCAATTTGAGGCCTTTTTGGCTCTCATAGTTGCCTGATGTACCCCGTTACATCTTATTAAGAAACAAGGTAGTATAGTTTCTCTCCATTGATTTTGCAATGGCGTCTCCAGGAGGGGGGCTCAGAGGGGCTTTCAGATTTATGCGGTGGGGGGGCTTAATGGCTAAAATCGCCAAAAACCGCCTGATTTTACATATCCCTCTAGCGTTGGTTGTCAGTACATTGCAGTCACTCCTCATCAAGTGTTGACAAAGACAACAGTGGTTGTTGAAACGTACACAGTAAGTGCATTTTCTTGGATCAGATACTACGAACTCTGGTTTATTAGTTTACTCTACCGATCCTGATGAATTTGTTCAATCAATAACGATATCTGGGGGACCAATCACAAGCCAGATTCATTTAAAGATGCATTACATCATGACCAATTTTAGTTAGGCCAGAAATTGGCCTAACTCTCCATAGAATCCCGTGTTAAAAATGTTATCCGCAATCCAAAGTCAGTAGTCCACTTGGGAAGCTAACAAACAGAGGGAGTACGGTGACTGAAAAGATTAGATGTGAAAATCTATCAATTGCGCACAAATAATAATCAGAGTTTTAAGCTTAAATGCAATAGCCAGAAGCACAATTGGCAAGTGGAGTACGGAGAAGTCTAGCTACACCCTGGAAGGAAAAAAAACAGTATTTGAAACGAGGAAATGTGCAATATGACTTAATATAATACATTAGAAAAGGCTTAAAAGGCAACTATTAGGCCCTGATTCATATTTAATCCTCATTTAGGCCTGTCAATTAGATTGTCTGTGTAAATTTAGCAGGATCCGACTTTTTATGACGACTTTCAAAATGTGTTACATTTCAGAAACACCAAGCTGTTTGTGAGGTGGCGTTAGCTGTATGGGTTATAGGTTGAACTTTTTACAATATTTCTGGAAAAAAAATCCTGAAATCCATATATATTAATTTTTACAATGGATGTCGTCATCTGACCTTCTGCTTGCAGAAAGGGAAGTTTTGAAGAACTGAGTTGTTTTCCCGGCCCCTGTCTGTACAGAAAGTCAGTGGGGTTATTTACTGGTGTGCACCCTAAAAGGCCCTTGTCATAACCAATGGTGGCGGCATGATTTTTCCCGTGCATGAGGGTTTAGGCCAAATTAAATTATATGTCTAAACTTGAGGTTGCATGTGTAAAACATGGTCTTTTTTTAACGCATGTTTGGGGTATTGAAATGATATTTTTTTGGCTTGCACAATCATGGTAAACATCCATGTCATACATAAGAGATTATAGGACATACAATACTTAGTAGGCCTAATGATAATGCGTAAACTTTGTACCTGTTAGGGAACTGAAATCAGACTGAAAACATACGTCATGGGAGGCTCTGTCTCACCAGTTGCATTTACAAGGCCCTTGTTATAACCAGTGGTGGCGGATGATTTTTTTCGGGGGGGAGGGTCACACAAGGTTCTGAACAGAAACGTCACATACGGACCAACCCACACTACCGAGAACCGCGAATGCCGAGAACCGCGAAAGCCGAGAACCGCTCTAGTTCATTAAGAATTTGCCAGACGAGCGTCACGTAGTTGCAAGATATCCTCGGTCACGAAAGTTATGATTCAAAAAGTAGTTTATGAAAAGTACGAACTGACTTATTATTAAGATGGACATGCACTCATAAGAAACTCATACAGTATTGTACATAACTATACAGGGTGTAACAATAAAATTTGTACAATTGCATTTTGACTTCTCAGGAACAAAGTAAAAGAGTTACGGCACAAATATTATATGCAATAGAATCAGTAATATATTGGCTAAAAGAAGACGTTTAGTTGGTTTCTTTACTAGCTTGGGTTCAAAAGTTATGTCCGATTAATTAAATCGTCCAGAAAACGTGTTGGGCCACTTTTGCCATGTTAGCGTATATCAAGTTTGAACCGCGTAGATTGTGCTTATCGTGCATTGAACAACTCTATTCAGTCACTTTTGTAACATTTAGGCAAAAGTGGCCCAAGCGTTTTAAGACTACGTTACATAATTGGCTATATCTTCACTTGCATACCTACGATTTTATTGGAACAAAGCTTATCTGGTGGCTTAAGAAATTATCTTGATAGACATATTAATATCAAACCAAAAAATAGGCGGCATACTTGTGTCATTCTATTTTCAAAATTGTACAAATTTTATTGTTACACCCTGTATAGCTAGGCAGAGTGGTGGTAAACTATGCACACAGTTCTGCGATGT
This sequence comes from Amphiura filiformis, assembly GCF_039555335.1. Taxonomy (NCBI): domain Eukaryota; kingdom Metazoa; phylum Echinodermata; class Ophiuroidea; order Amphilepidida; family Amphiuridae; genus Amphiura; species Amphiura filiformis. The sequence goes on from NC_092629.1 coordinate 35,758,857, forward strand.
GCAGTGTATCGCCGGGAGCTAATTTGTATAACTTGCGCGGTGTCCCTGCGGAATTCGACCTTCAGCAAACTGCAAACCAGTTCGGATTTACTTTATATACTAGTAGTAGGCCATACATACTGTAGTTACTGTCCGTTTTCCTATACACAATACTCAGTGCGCTCACCATTGACGCGTGACCTCTACAAATAGTGTATGTTAGAAGTATAGGCCATTGCCTAGTTGACGTCACTGTGTAAAAAATAACCGGCCAATATTTAAAGTATTCTCTGAAATTCTAGAAAATATAGTTTTGTAACATGTCCTAAATTTTTAGCTAATTTAGGTGTTTGGAAATATTGGTACTTTAGTGTTTTAGGAAGGATATGTAAACGACAGATAACACCAAAAATATGAAGAAAATATTTCTAAACCGTGTTAAGTCATTAAGCTTCTCATTTTCAAGAACGCTGGTTAACAATAAGCAGACTATTGTCGCATTTCGTAAACAAAAGCCCACAGTATTGTTACCGTGCGTTCGCTTTATAATCGTTCACCCCACTGAAACTATAATACCAGCTCATTGCTCATTGCACAGGTAAAACAGACACAAGTGCAGTGTGTATTTAACCAGAGAAGATCTGATGTAACATAGTTGAGCTGTTTTCATTGAGTGTTATCTTGGTTTAATAGCTTTTAATAGGGTTTAAGTCCTTCAAAGGTCGTGGTGAGTTCTACTGTAGACATGACTGCATCATGATTATTTTAAAGTCAACAACATTCAACAATATGATCACCGTGATAGTATGAGAGTATCAGTACCGTGGGTGTCAGTGATCCTGGCCTGACACAGTAGACAAACAAACAAACAAACACGCCACACACATGACACATGCATGCAAGGTAACATTGACTATACACTAATCAAACAATGGTATTGATCCTGTACAACTGGTCGTGGTTTATTTACAATCGATTCATTTAAAATCCCCATAGTAAACATTAATTTTGGAAAGAGTTTTCTCTCTCTGGAACGAGGATGCATCCACTGGCTCCGCGTAATGAAAAGATCTAACATGATTGGTCAATTTAGCTCCGCGAAGCGAAAAGTAAGCTACGCGTAGCAGCTCCACGTTGTGGCGGTTACGGCCAGCCATATATTGATCATGCGAAAATCGTAAAACATAGAATAGAAACAGTGTGGCAGGCTCTCAAAATCTCAAATTGTATGCTTAGCCTGAGTCGCACGGCCTATCTCGAACAAAATCACCATGCGTAGTTGTTGAAAAACGTGAGGATTCATCGTACTATCACGGCAATTTTTAACACGAAGATATAGGGACGATGACGGTGTGCAGCCTGGCAGGATTGTCTTCTCAACGGACAATACCATGGTAGTTTTGGCGCTTCAAGGGTTCAAGAGAGTTACCGCGGCCCCTATAGTAAGAAAACGACCAATTTCAGCAGACATATTGGCGAAAAATTTTGTCGCTCACGGGCACCCGACGGCTTCCTTGGCTGAATTACGCACCCTTTTTGTCATCTTTATCTCATACGCCGGTTTTTTGCGATTTGACGACGTCAGAGACATTTCAAGATCAGATTGCGCAATAACAAAGGACCGTCTTACTATTCACCTCAAGAAGGCAAAAAATGATCAGTATAGGCAGGGCGCGGAAGTCATCATTGCCCGCACTTTCAAAGCAACCTGTCCTGTTGCAGTGGCTGAGCGTTATTTCGCCATTTAAGGCGACCCAATTGATTGCAAGTTACCACTAATTCGGCGTCTCACAAACTCCAAGCGTGGCCTTATTCCGACCTCACTACCATTAAGCTACACCCGCACGCGTGAAACGGTGCTTGATTTCATTAAGCCTTACGTTCCCGACATCACCTCATACGGGCTTCACAGCCTCAGGTGCATCTGCGGCTAGCAACGCTCACGTGCCGCCCCTGCTTATTTCTAGACATGGCAGATGGAGGTCGGAAAAAGCACGCAACGTTTATCTTCAGCCAGACGCTTCTTCCAAATTACTGCCTTCTATGTCCCTTGGTATTTAAATAAATCTTTTCATCTGAGCACCAAATTCTCAAACTGGACCATGCTTGAATAAATACTTTTGTATTAAGGGGGCGCAACACTAAATAAGCGTCCCATAGGATAACGTGTGATTTTGGCCTACTTCGAGCGCCATTCCTGGGGTCCCTGCAATACTTGGAAAAATAAATTTGGTATCAAATTAAAGCTCTGTTTCTGTAGATTCCAAAACATTTGTCGGCATATATCGATGACCGTTGACTTTTTTCGCTATTTCGCGGTGCAAAAATATGGCCTAAAAATATACTAAATTCACCACTCACATTTCAAAATCGGAAGTTGTCTTCATCCGCCACAGAGAATCGCTTTTGAGATAAAATGTCCGGTTTTTTTTTCTTTTTATCATTGAAGACACTTGTCGAATTCATATGAGCTGATATTGAGTGATTTAAAGTGAACATGTCGGTAGATATGGTCGCTACAATCTCATACTCACTATGGACTATATTAGCCGAATTTCGTTCTTACATAAAATGCGTAGTGATTTAGTGTTGCGCCCCCTTATAAGGATTTAAAAGTTTTCAAAATCCACATTTGTCACTTATTAATTAAATTAGAGAAAATTTGTAGCTCAACACCGAAAATTTCATGTCTCTGCGACATTTCGTTCAAGAGAAATGTTGTTTTAAAGATCAGTGCCGAAACACGGAAAATCTCATATTTCGACTTTTCCTCCAATATGCGAGAGTTTGCACAAAACTCACTAAACTAGTGACAGACAACAATTTAAGCACGTCTTTGAACCAAGTTTAATTTCATTTATAGATTATCTGTCTTGCCATTTTGTTTTGGAAAGCACTTGTTAATGAGTGTGAAGTATAAACACCCCCCTGTTTCAGCAGTAACAATTATGGTCTTTTTGCATAGGCCTACTGAATATGCAGCAAAACGGCTTCATGCAGATTAACAATGCCTATTAACTTTAAAACCCATTTTTGAGCCTTTTTGAAGATTTTTGGATACAATTTCTAGACTTTGCAGGCGCCTGCTCGGCCAATAAAGCATTTTTCCCAATAATAATTCATCAGGGTGACTTTTCGTAATCCTTGTTTATCATCATGATTGAAATAGAACACATTTCATGACGCGCATTTCTTATTTTACGCGAAGAATGTAAAAAGAACGCGTTCATAAACGACGGCCGTTATAAGGATTTAAAAGTTTTCAAAATCCACATTTGTCACTTATTAATTAAATTAGAGAAAATTTGTAGCTCAACACCGAAAATTTCATGTCTCTGCGACATTTCGTTCAAGAGAAATGTTGTTTTAAAGATCAGTGCCGAAACACGGAAAATCGCATATTTCGACTTTTCCTCCAATATGCGAGAGTTTGCACAAAACTCACTAAACTAGTGACAGACAACAATTTAAGCACGTCTTTGAACCAAGTTTAATTTCATTTATAGATTATCTGTCTTGCCATTTTGTTTTGGAAAGCACTTGTTAATGAGTGTGAAGTATAAACACCCCCCTGTTTCAGCAGTAACAATTATGGTCTTTTTGCATAGGCCTACTGAATATGCAGCAAAACGGCTTCATGCAGATTAACAATGCCTATTAACTTTAAAACCCATTTTTGAGCCTTTTTGAAGATTTTTGGATACAATTTCTAGACTTTGCAGGCACCTGCTCGGCCAATAAAGCATTTTTCCCAATAATAATTCATCAGGGTGACTTTTCGTAATCCTTGTTTATCATCATGATTGAAATATAACACATTTCATGACGCGCATTTCTTATTTTACGCGAAGAATGTAAAAAGAACGCGTTCATAAACGACGGCCGTTACAAGGGGCGCAACACTAAATAAGCGTCCCATAGGATAACGTGTGATTTTGGCCTACTTCGAGCGCCATTCCTGGGGTCCCTGCAATACTTGGAAAAATAAATTTGGTATCAAATTAAAGCTCTGTTTCTGTAGATTCCAAAACATTTGTCGGCATATATCGATGACCGTTGACTTTTTTCGCTATTTCGCGGTGCAAAAATATGGCCTAAAAATATACTAAATTCACCACTCACATTTCAAAATCGGAAGTTGTCTTCATCCGCCACAGAGAATCGCTTTTGAGATAAAATGTCCGGTTTTTTCTGCATGTTATCATTGAAGACACTTGTCGAATTCATATGAGCTGATATTGAGTGATTTAAAGTGAACATGTCGGTAGATATGGTCGCTACAATCTCATACTCACTATGGACTATATTAGCCGAATTTCGTTCTTACATAAAATGCGTAGTGATTTAGTGTTGCGCCCCTTATAAGGATTTAAAAGTTTTCAAAATCCACATTTGTCACTTATTAATTAAATTAGAGAAAATTTGTAGCTCAACACCGAAAATTTCATGTCTCTGCGACATTTCGTTCAAGAGAAATGTTGTTTTAAAGATCAGTGCCGAAACACGGAAAATCTCATATTTCGACTTTTCCTCCAATATGCGAGTTTGCAAAACTCACTAAACTAGTGACTGTCTTGCCATTTTGTTTTGGAAAGCACTTGTTAATGAGTGTGAAGTATAAACACCCCCCCCCCTTTTTCAGCAGTAATAATTATGGTCTTTTTTGTAGTAACCTCCAATATGCGAGAGTTTGCACAAAACTCACTAAACTAGTGACAGACAACAATTTAAGCACGTCTTTGAACCAAGTTTAATTTCATTTATAGATTATCTGTCTTGCCATTTTGTTTTGGAAAGCACTTGTTAATGAGTGTGAAGTATAAACACCCCCCTGTTTCAGCAGTAACAATTATGGTCTTTTTGCATAGGCCTACTGAATATGCAGCAAAACGGCTTCATGCAGATTAACAATGCCTATTAACTTTAAAACCCATTTTGAGCCTTTTTGAAGATTTTTGGATACAATTTCTAGACTTTGCAGGCGCCTGCTCGGCCAATAAAGCATTTTTCCCAATAATAATTCATCAGGGTGACTTTTCGTAATCCTTGTTTATCATCATGATTGAAATAGAACACATTTCATGACGCGCATTTCTTATTTTACGCGAAGAATGTAAAAAGAACGCGTTCATAAACGACGGCCGTTATAAGGATTTAAAAGTTTTCAAAATCCACATTTGTCACTTATTAATTAAATTAGAGAAAATTTGTAGCTCAACACCGAAAATTTCATGTCTCTGCGACATTTCGTTCAAGAGAAATGTTGTTTTAAAGATCAGTGCCGAAACACGGAAAATCTCATATTTCGACTTTTCCTCCAATATGCGAGAGTTTGCACAAAACTCACTAAACTAGTGACAGACAACAATTTAAGCACGTCTTTGAACCAAGTTTAATTTCATTTATAGATTATCTGTCTTGCCATTTTGTTTTGGAAAGCACTTGTTAATGAGTGTGAAGTATAAACACCCCCCCCCCTCTGTTTCAGCAGTAACAATTATGGTCTTTTGCATAGGCCTACTGAATATGCAGCAAAACGGCTTCATGCAGATTAACAATGCCTATTAACTTTAAAACCCATTTTTGAGCCTTTTTGAAGATTTTTGGATACAATTTCTAGACTTTGCAGGCGCCTGCTCGGCCAATAAAGCATTTTTCCCAATAATAATTCATCAGGGTGACTTTTCGTAATCCTTGTTTATCATCATGATTGAAATAGAACACATTTCATGACGCGCATTTCTTATTTTACGCGAAGAATGTAAAAAGAACGCGTTCATAAACGACGGCCGTTATAAGGATTTAAAAGTTTTCAAAATCCACATTTGTCACTTATTAATTAAATTAGAGAAAATTTGTAGCTCAACACCGAAAATTTCATGTCTCTGCGACATTTTGTTCAAGAGAAATGTTGTTTTAAAGATCAGTGCCGAAACACGGAAAATCGCATATTTCGACTTTTCCTCCAATATGCGAGAGTTTGCACAAAACTCACTAAACTAGTGACAGACAACAATTTAAGCACGTCTTTGAACCAAGTTTAATTTCATTTATAGATTATCTGTCTTGCCATTTTGTTTTGGAAAGCACTTGTTAATGAGTGTGAAGTATAAACACCCCCCCTGTTTCAGCAGTAACAATTATGGTCTTTTTGCATAGGCCTACTGAATATGCAGCAAAACGGCTTCATGCAGATTAACAATGCCTATTAACTTTAAAACCCATTTTTGAGCCTTTTTGAAGATTTTTGGATACAATTTCTAGACTTTGCAGGCACCTGCTCGGCCAATAAAGCATTTTTCCCAATAATAATTCATCAGGGTGACTTTTCGTAATCCTTGTTTATCATCATGATTGAAATATAACACATTTCATGACGCGCATTTCTTATTTTACGCGAAGAATGTAAAAAGAACGCGTTCATAAACGACGGCCGTTACAAGGGGGCGCAACACTAAATAAGCGTCCCATAGGATAACGTGTGATTTTGGCCTACTTCGAGCGCCATTCCTGGGGTCCCTGCAATACTTGGAAAAATAAATTTGGTATCAAATTAAAGCTCTGTTTCTGTAGATTCCAAAACATTTGTCGGCATATATCGATGACCGTTGACTTTTTTTCGCTATTTCGCGGTGCAAAAAATATGGCCTAAAAATATACTAAATTCACCACTCACATTTCAAAATCGGAAGTTGTCTTCATCCGCCACAGAGAATCGCTTTTGAGATAAAATGTCCGGTTTTTTCTGCATGTTATCATTGAAGACACTTGTCGAATTCATATGAGCTGATATTGAGTGATTTAAAGTGAACATGTCGGTAGATATGGTCGCTACAATCTCATACTCACTATGGACTATATTAGCCGAATTTCGTTCTTACATAAAATGCGTAGTGATTTAGTGTTGCGCCCCTTATAAGGATTTAAAAGTTTTCAAAATCCACATTTGTCACTTATTAATTAAATTAGAGAAAATTTGTAGCTCAACACCGAAAATTTCATGTCTCTGCGACATTTCGTTCAAGAGAAATGTTGTTTTAAAGATCAGTGCCGAAACACGGAAAATCTCATATTTCGACTTTTCCTCCAATATGCGAGAGTTTGCACAAAACTCACTAAACTAGTGACAGACAACAATTTAAGCACGTCTTTGAACCAAGTTTAATTTCATTTATAGATTATCTGTCTTGCCATTTTGTTTTGGAAAGCACTTGTTAATGAGTGTGAAGTATAAACACCCCCCTGTTTCAGCAGTAACAATTATGGTCTTTTGCATAGGCCTACTGAATATGCAGCAAAACGGCTTCATGCAGATTAACAATGCCTATTAACTTTAAAACCCATTTTTGAGCCTTTTGAAGATTTTTGGATACAATTTCTAGACTTTGCAGGCGCCTGCTCGGCCAATAAAGCATTTTTCCCAATAATAATTCATCAGGGTGACTTTTCGTAATCCTTGTTTATCATCATGATTGAAATAGAACACATTTCATGACGCGCATTTCTTATTTTACGCGAAGAATGTAAAAAGAACGCGTTCATAAACGACGGCCGTTATAAGGATTTAAAAGTTTTCAAAATCCACATTTGTCACTTATTAATTAAATTAGAGAAAATTTGTAGCTCAACACCGAAAATTTCATGTCTCTGCGACATTTCGTTCAAGAGAAATGTTGTTTTAAAGATCAGTGCCGAAACACGGAAAATCGCATATTTCGACTTTTCCTCCAATATGCGAGAGTTTGCACAAAACTCACTAAACTAGTGACAGACAACAATTTAAGCACGTCTTTGAACCAAGTTTAATTTCATTTATAGATTATCTGTCTTGCCATTTTGTTTTGGAAAGCACTTGTTAATGAGTGTGAAGTATAAACACCCCCCCCTGTTTCAGCAGTAACAATTATGGTCTTTTTGCATAGGCCTACTGAATATGCAGCAAAACGGCTTCATGCAGATTAACAATGCCTATTAACTTTAAAACCCATTTTTGAGCCTTTTTGAAGATTTTTGGATACAATTTCTAGACTTTGCAGGCACCTGCTCGGCCAATAAAGCATTTTTCCCAATAATAATTCATCAGGGTGACTTTTCGTAATCCTTGTTTATCATCATGATTGAAATATAACACATTTCATGACGCGCATTTCTTATTTTACGCGAAGAATGTAAAAAGAACGCGTTCATAAACGACGGCCGTTACAAGGGGGCGCAACACTAAATAAGCGTCCCATAGGATAACGTGTGATTTTGGCCTACTTCGAGCGCCATTCCTGGGGTCCCTGCAATACTTGGAAAAATAAATTTGGTATCAAATTAAAGCTCTGTTTCTGTAGATTCCAAAACATTTGTCGGCATATATCGATGACCGTTGCCTTTTTTCGCTATTTCGCGGTGCAAAAATATGGCCTAAAAATATACTAAATTCACCACTCACATTTCAAAATCGGAAGTTGTCTTCATCCGCCACAGAGAATCGCTTTTGAGATAAAATGTCCGGTTTTTTCTGCATGTTATCATTGAAGACACTTGTCGAATTCATATGAGCTGATATTGAGTGATTTAAAGTGAACATGTCGGTAGATATGGTCGCTACAATCTCATACTCACTATGGACTATATTAGCCGAATTTCGTTCTTACATAAAATGCGTAGTGATTTAGTGTTGCGCCACCTTATAAGGATTTAAAAGTTTTCAAAATCCACATTTGTCACTTATTAATTAAATTAGAGAAAATTTGTAGCTCAACACCGAAAATTTCATGTCTCTGCGAAATTTCGTTCAAGAGAAATGTTGTTTTAAAGATCAGTGCCGAAACACGGAAAATCTCATATTTCGACTTTTCCTCCAATATGCGAGAGTTTGCACAAAACTCACTAAACTAGTGACAGACAACAATTTAAGCACGTCTTTGAACCAAGTTTAATTTCATTTATAGATTATCTGTCTTGCCATTTTGTTTTGGAAAGCACTTGTTAATGAGTGTGAAGTATAAACACCCCCCCCTGTTTCAGCAGTAACAATTATGGTCTTTTTGCATAGGCCTACTGAATATGCAGCAAAACGGCTTCATGCAGATTAACAATGCCTATTAACTTTAAAACCCATTTTTGAGCCTTTTTGAAGATTTTTGGATACAATTTCTAGACTTTGCAGGCGCCTGCTCGGCCAATAAAGCATTTTTCCCAATAATAATTCATCAGGGTGACTTTTCGTAATCCTTGTTTATCATCATGATTGAAATAGAACACATTTCATGACGCGCATTTCTTATTTTACGCGAAGAATGTAAAAAGAACGCGTTCATAAACGACGGCCGTTATAAGGATTTAAAAGTTTTCAAAATCCACATTTGTCACTTATTAATTAAATTAGAGAAAATTTGTAGCTCAACACCGAAAATTTCATGTCTCTGCGACATTTCGTTCAAGAGAAATGTTGTTTTAAAGATCAGTGCCGAAACACGGAAAATCTCATATTTCGACTTTTCCTCCAATATGCGAGAGTTTGCACAAAACTCACTAAACTAGTGACAGACAACAATTTAAGCACGTCTTTGAACCAAGTTTAATTTCATTTATAGATTATCTGTCTTGCCATTTTGTTTTGGAAAGCACTTGTTAATGAGTGTGAAGTATAAACACCCCCCTCTTTTCAGCAGTAACAATTATGGTCTTTGGTTGCATAGGCCTACTGAATATGCAGCAAAACGGCTTCATGCAGATTAACAATGCCTATTAACTTTAAAACCCATTTTTGAGCCTTTTTGAAGATTTTTGGATACAATTTCTAGACTTTGCAGGCGCCTGCTCGGCCAATAAAGCATTTTTCCCAATAATAATTCATCAGGGTGACTTTTCGTAATCCTTGTTTATCATCATGATTGAAATAGAACACATTTCATGACGCGCATTTCTTATTTTACGCGAAGAATGTAAAAAGAACGCGTTCATAAACGACGGCCGTTATAAGGATTTAAAAGTTTTCAAAATCCACATTTGTCACTTATTAATTAAATTAGAGAAAATTTGTAGCTCAACACCGAAAATTTCATGTCTCTGCGACATTTTGTTCAAGAGAAATGTTGTTTTAAAGATCAGTGCCGAAACACGGAAAATCGCATATTTCGACTTTTCCTCCAATATGCGAGAGTTTGCACAAAACTCACTAAACTAGTGACCGACAACAATTTAAGCACGTCTTTGAACCAAGTTTAATTTCATTTATAGATTATCTGTCTTGCCATTTTGTTTTGGAAAGCCCTTGTTAATGAGTGTGAAGTATAAACACCCCCCCTGTTTCAGCAGTAACAATTATGGTCTTTTTGCATAGGCCTACTGAATATGCAGCAAAACGGCTTCATGCAGATTAACAATGCCTATTAACTTTAAAACCCATTTTTGAGCCTTTTTGAAGATTTTTGGATACAATTTCTAGACTTTGCAGGCACCTGCTCGGCCAATAAAGCATTTTTCCCAATAATAATTCATCAGGGTGACTTTTCGTAATCCTTGTTTATCATCATGATTGAAATATAACACATTTCATGACGCGCATTTCTTATTTTACGCGAAGAATGTAAAAAGAACGCGTTCATAAACGACGGCCGTTACAAGAGGGCGCAACACTAAATAAGCGTCCCATACGATAACGTGTGATTTTGGCCTACTTCGAGCGCCATTCCTGGGGTCCCTGCAATACTTGGAAAAATAAATTTGGTATCAAATTAAAGCTCTGTTTCTGTAGATTCCAAAACATTTGTCGGCATATATCGATGACCGTTGACTTTTTTCGCTATTTCGCGGTGCAACAAATATGGCCTAAAAATATACTAAATTCACCACTCACATTTCAAAATCGGAAGTTGTCTTCATCCGCCACAGAGAATCGCTTTTGAGATAAAATGTCCGGTTTTTTCTGCATGTTATCATTGAAGACACTTGTCGAATTCATATGAGCTGATATTGAGTGATTTAAAGTGAACATGTCGGTAGATATGGTCGCTACAATCTCATACTCACTATGGACTATATTAGCCGAATTTCGTTCTTACATAAAATGCGTAGTGATTTAGTGTTGCGCCCCCGTAAAAAGAATATAAAATCCTTGAACTTATAACGCGACATTGTTCGCTTCAATTTTGAGATAATATAATATATAATTAATAATATTACAATATGTTTGATATATAAATGAGAGAAAAGAGTAAGATGCATTCAGTAATAAATCAAGCGAGGAGTGCAATGCTCACCGCTACATCATGTTCTCCATTTCCAGTCGTACTTGTGTTTCTCACTTAGTCTTTTTTATTATGCATAAGGTAGATATAGAAAATAAATGAATTTTCTGACGGAGGAACGGAGGAAGAAAGTTACCTTTTTTGTTCAAAACTCTATAACCGTACATCGTAGATAGGTCAAACTATACTTTTTCTGAACCCTTATGATTAGAGAAACACATTGCTTGTTTTTTAACCAAGTCCGAACAATTTTGAACTTGACCTCTGTGCAAAAGTTCAACGACCTTCAATTTATTGGACTAATTTACAAAACAAACTACTACATTTTAGGAGCTGTGCAATAATTATGAGACCAATATATAGTATTGGCACAGTTCATTTCAAATGATATTATTTCACCCTTGTTTGAAAGGTCTTTGGAACAAACAATTTGGATCACAATGCATTTGAAAACACCAAGTTCAGACCCCGGCCCCACCAATCAATTCCATGCATGATTTAGCCGGTAAACAAGCTTTGCTTGTTAATGAAGCATAAAGGTTTATAAAATTGCATTTTGTTAGGCAACTTGTGCATGACTAAAAGTACACATGGACACCCCGTGCACTGGAGTATGGAAAGAGGTATTTTTGACCGGGCATGTAAACAATTTTTAACATGTTTAGCTAGGGGAAAAAACCCTTAAAAAGAAAAAGAAAGATAAAAAGTTATAGGCCTAGAGCATGTCCCAGACTGATTATATACCCAACAATGCGAATGTTCCATGGTATTCTGACATGAACGCTCCGTTTAATATTCTGAAGGAAAATTATTCTGAAGGGTTATTACTCTGGAGATTCATTACTCCAAAAGACTAATGCGCCCAATTGGGTGCATTTTGCAAAAGTTCCCTTAAAAACACCCAATTTGGGCAAGTTTGTGTGAACCTATAGCAAATTTTAGCCAGAGCTACCATGGGCTTTTCCAGTTGAAATCCATATACGAGGCACACAATTGACTCATCCTCCATTCAGGTAACCCATTTGAAATTCACACTCCCTGAGGTGGAAGATTAAGGGCATGTCTTCAATAGGGGGTGTATGGATTTCAATTGGACATGATGCAGTCATGTCTACAGTAGAATTCAACTCGACCTTTGCAGGACTTAAACCCCATTAAAAGCTATTAAACCAAGATAACACTCATTGAAAACAGCTCAACTGATTAAATCATATCTTCTCTGGTTAAATACACACAACATATGTGTCTGCTTTACACGTACAATGGAGCAATGAGCTGGGATTATACTTTCAGTTGGGTGACCGATTATAAAGCGAGCGCTAGAGAACAATTGTGTGTGGTCTTTGTTTACGAAATGAGACAATACGTGCTTATTGTTAACCAGCGTTCTTGAAAATGAGAAACATGGTGGTTTGCAGCCTTAACACGGTTTGGAAATAATTTCTTCATATTTCTTCATATTTTTGGTGTTATCTGTCGTTTACATATCCTTCCTAAAACACCAAAGTACGCATATTTCCAAACATCTAAATTAGCTAAAAATTTAGGACATGTTACAAAACTATATTGTCTAGAATTTTAGAAGAGTACTTTTAATATTGGCCGGTTATTTTTCACACAGCGACGCACACCGACACCGCCTGGCTAATAATTATTTGGTACAGCAGAGACACTAAAATGAATACACGGGATCGATACACGTGAATTGCTATGCACGATTTTGATATCAGACGAAATCTTCGGATACCGGGTTAGAAAATGATGAATATCTCCCGTAAATGAATTTTTCTCAAGAAACAAGATGTGGTCTCATACACTTGAAAATACGTGTTGAACAGATATGATGGTCGCTAGAATGCGCTTTGAAAATTGGCCGTGCGCTTTGAACTCAAAATCGGACCAAAACTCTAATTTTATATTGCGTTGGTTCTGTATGGACTACATCGTGTAGTACAGCTGCACTCACTACTAGGCAGTATAAAAGTCGATGACCATTGACCTCAATGGGGTATACAAGCTTATTCACGCACAACCAAGATCAATTACCCGGCTATTGTGAGTAGTCTTAGTCATGTCCCTCGACTAATTATTCGTCTCAAAGAGCTTCAAAGGTCTGAACCAAGTGGCCAATCGTGGCTGTGGATTCAACCTACCATGGCGATTTGTGCCATGAAGATATAGGGTCGATGACACTGTGCGACGTTAACTAGGCAATGTACTATTACCTATAACATTAACTAAAACACCAAAGTACGCATATTTCCAAAAATCTAAATTAGCTAAAAATTTAGGACATGTTACAAAACTATATTTTCTAGAACTTTCGAAGAGTACTTTTAATATTGGCCGGTTATTTTTCACACAGCGACGTTAACTAGGCATATCCCCATACTTTTAACGTAGGCTATTTGTAGAGGTCACGCGTCAATGGGAAAGAGCACTGTGTATTGTGTATAGGAAAACGGACAGTAACTGCAGTATGAATGATGCATGGCCACTACACCATGTACACATGTATAAAGAACTGTAGGCCTATATATCCACGGGCAGTCAGGACCAACGCTTTAATGGGAGTATTTTTTTCAATTTGTAACTTAAATATTGAGTCCAAAGAATCTACATTTGTTGGCCCAGAAACTACTTAAGGCCAAACTTGGGTGTAAAATTTAGGGCTTATCCGGTGATCCCAGTGAAAGTGGAGAGAAATTAAACTTGTTAATAGGTATTAAAATGAAAAATATGGTAAAAACAAGGAAAGCATCAGTAGGAACAAAGCTGAAGCCACATTCAAATGCATGTATAGCTAAATTGTCTTATTTTGTCTTTAATACCAGGCTTCCGGCATACACTGGCAGGCTATGTTAGGCCAAAAAAAGGTTTGAGCTCACGAGTGGTTTGAAAACAAATTCCAAATGCGATTTTTTTTTTTAAATTCCCGACTTGGTAGTTTTATGGTATTTTGAGTTGAAAAATCTGATTTTCGAACAATTTTTCACAAAAAAAACTAAACTAAAAAAAAAAGGTTTTGATTATATAATTATACCAATTACCCCTTCACGCTCGCCATTGCATGAATAGTCTTTTGAATAGCACTAGACTGATTATAACAGGTACATCTCGGCACTGCACTGCCATCACAACAATGGTATCTGATATTATCTATCTTTTGTCACAGTAATCAGTATTTCCACCTCATTTGTTTCCTCTGATATGAAATGAAGAAAATCCAAAAAAACAAGCTTCCAAAAGAGCTTGTACAATAGTTTGTACTTGTGTGGTAGTTCAATCACCTTCACTACATATGAATGCTTGCACGAATACCTGATCATGGGGCTTCTAAACTCAAAGATTAAAAAAAAATTGCGTGGTTTAAGTGATCTGGAATGAGCGTTTTGAGCGTTTCGACAGTGTTTTTTGTGGGACATGAGAGCACATCAGACATATCGAATTGCATTATGAATACGAAGAATGTCTTTCTGATATCAAATAATTTTCATTTTTTGAAATTCACGATATAATACAAATTATATGACAAATTATTAAAATTTGATATTTTTCACATTTTTGATATATAACAGTCCTCGAACTAAATTTTATAAATATAAAGATATATTCTTAAAGTGTATGTAGCTGGGAGGAAAAGCCGACGATCAATTGAAAATTTTGACCTTTCATATTGAAGATATGGATTTTTTCAAAAAGACCTAATGTTTTTTGGTGTTTTGGAAAAAAATCATATCTTCAATGAAAAGGTCAAAATTTTCAATTATCTCATTTCCTACATACACTTTTTATAAATCATCAGATTTATAAAGCTTACTTCGAGTACTGTTAAATATCAAAATATCAATTTTTAATCATTTGATTTTTTTGAAATTCGCAATGTAATACACATTTTATGGCAAATGATTAAAAATTGATATTTTTAATATTTAACAGTACTCGAAGTAAACTTTATAAATCTGATGATTTATACTTAAAGTGTATGTAGGTGGGATGAAAAGCCGACGATCAATTGAACATTTTGACCTTTCGTATTGAAGATATGGATTTTTTCCCAAAACACCAAAAAAATTAGGTCTTTGCATGGCCACTACACCATGTACACATGTATAAAGAACTGTAGGCCTATATATCCACGGGCAGTCAGGACCAACGCTTTAATGGGAGTATTTTTTTCAATTTGTAACTTAAATATTGAGTCCAAAGAATCTACATTTGTTGGCCCAGAAACTACTTAAGGCCAAACTTGGGTGTAAAATTTAGGGCTTATCCGGTGATCCCAGTGAAAGTGGAGAGTAATTAAACTTGTTAATAGGTATTAAAATGAAAAATATGGTAAAAACAAGGAAAGCATCAGTAGGAACAAAGCTGAAGCCACATTCAAATGCATGTATAGCTAAATTGTCTTATTTTGTCTTTAATACCAGGCTTCCGGCATACACTGGCAGGCTATGTTAGGCCAAAAAAGGTTTGAGCTCACGAGTGGTTTGAAAACAAATTCCAAATGCGATTTTTTTTTTTATTCCCGACTTGGTAGTTTTATGGTATTTTGAGTTGAAAAATCTGATTTTCGAACAATTTTTCAAAAAAAAACTAAACTAAAAAAAAAAGGTTTTGATTATATAATTATACCAATTACCCCTTCACACTCGCCATTGCATGAATAGTCTTTTGAATAGCACTAGACTGATTATAACAGGTACATCTCGGCACTGCACTGCCATCACAACAATGGTATCTGATATTATCTATCTTTTGTCACAGTAATCAGTATTTCCACCTCATTTGTTTCCACTGATATGAAATGAAGAAAATCCAAAAAACAAGCTTCCAAAAGAGCTTGTACAATAGTTTGTACTTGTGTGGTAGTTCAATCACCTTCACTACATATGAATGCTTGCACGAATACCTGATCGTGGGGCTTCTAAACTCAAAGATTAAAAAAAAAAAAAAAATTGGGTGGTTTAAGTGATCTGGAATGAGCGTTTTGAGCGTTTCGACAGTGTTTTTGTGGGACATGAGAGCACATCAGACATATCGAATTGCATTATGAATACGAAGAATGTCTTTCTGATATCAAATAATTTTCATTTTTTGAAATTCACGATATAATACAAATTATATGACAAATTATTAAAATTTGATATTTTTCACATTTTTGATATATAACAGT
This sequence comes from Amphiura filiformis, assembly GCF_039555335.1. Classification (NCBI taxonomy): domain Eukaryota; kingdom Metazoa; phylum Echinodermata; class Ophiuroidea; order Amphilepidida; family Amphiuridae; genus Amphiura; species Amphiura filiformis. The sequence goes on from NC_092629.1 coordinate 35,775,252, forward strand.
CCTCGAACTAAATTTTATAAATATAAAGATATATTCTTAAAGTGTATGTAGCTGGGAGGAAAAGCCGACGATCAATTGAAAATTTTGACCTTTCATATTGAAGATATGGATTTTTTTCCCAAAAAGACCTAATGTTTTTTGGTGTTTTGGGAAAAAATCCATATCTTCAATACGAAAGGTCAAAATTTTCAATTGATCGTCGGCTTTTCATCCCACCTACATACACTTTAAGTATAAATCATCAGATTTATAAAGCTTACTTCGAGTACTGTTAAATATCAAAAATAACCGCATTTTGTGATCGTACAACAAAACAATGTATTTTTTTCAGATTATTTATTCATCCTTCTTGTAACTATCTGCTAAGTTTCAAGTCCGTATCTTAAAAGCAACATAACTTACTGTGAGCGCAAGATGACAGGGGTGTAAAGATTGGTTAACCAACAAGATATCGCACAACGAAAGTTGAACACACGCACACCTTTCTTTTCAGGTTTTTGCTTTATTACTTTTTATGTTTCTCCTGTTTTTCATTGTTGAACTTATTGCACAAAATAAACATATTGAAAAAATTAAATATTGTACAGTGTACAATATTTAATTTTTCAATATGTTTCTGAAAATGTACACTGTACACTGAAATGTACAATGTACACTGAAAATAAATCAATTTTAGAACTTCTTGACTCTTGGCGGTAACAAATAAAGGAATATGGTCATTAGAGAAGAACATGTTTTCGGTGAAAGCAGTATCTCCTGTCATCAAAATAGTGAAATGAATAACAATATTTTGCATTTAGGTTTGCTTGGATTTTGTTGACTTGAAATCGCTGCTGTTTTTACCTTCTGACTGAACTCTTGAAATAAAACCGAACAAGTTTTATTCATTGTTTATCAGAATAAAATACTGCATCTGCCATGCTATGGCTGGGCCTACTAAAGTGCCCCGCCAAATGCACGGTGGCTGTGACGGTGGTATACTGAACCTTGTGTTGTATTATGTCACGTAAAGAGCTTGGTCAGGCTAAGTACTTAGGCATTCACTTGACATTCACTGGGGTACTAGTAAAAGGTACATGGATTATGCCATGAAAAGGACATTTATATTTGTTAACATTAACTTAGATTATTTTCAAAAATCTACATGTAACCTTTTTTTGGGACACCCGGTATTTCATTCCCAAAATAGCCACAAACATAATACATTTCAGTTAGACTTTTCCCCAAATAAATTTGTATTTTAATTTCCCTTCAATCCCCTATTATAGGGGGGCCTAGACGAATCCAAATACACGCATTCCTACACTTGACTAGCAGCCTTTAGTTGGGTAGCCGTCGGCTACAATGCACTCAAAATGTGAAATGATTCGGCCTTGGCGGAAATTTTAAACTGCATTCCATCACCCGTTTTACACCTTCCGCGAAAACACAGGTAGTACACAATACAGTTCCCTTCGACAAAACACACAACATGGTCTATTCGATCGTTGTTGAAGTGACATAATAATCGGATTAACTATACGCGGTATCTATATGCATTGATGTACTTGCGAACAAAAGGACTATGTATACATGGTATATGAATAGATGCGACGGGATTACCTGCGGAATTATCTCCATTATATATATTATTAGCTATTATTCTATTAACCCTCCTCGTCCTTGCATCTTCTCTAGGTGTTAGGCGGCTTTTATTTGCACAATCGGACGCTCAAAACACCAGGTTGGTGCTAGCGGCTACCCAAAGATGTCCGACCAAATCCTGACCATGACTTGGCTACTTGGATTCGTCTTATTTTTTTCTTTTTCAAAACACAAAATTCTTCCCCAAAGGGGTATTATTATTCCCTCCCCTATAACGAATAGAAGCCCTTGGCCTTGAAGCCATGTGTGTATATAGAGGGTATTTTTCAGTGACCCATTGCATATTTGTAAAAGAAAAGGAGATTTTCTTTTGATGTCAGCCAACCCAATTTGTGTAAGATTTAAGTGTAATAAAAGCATTAATTAGAATATCAGAAAGAATAATAAATTAGGTTTTAAGTTCATATGCCACCCACTTTGTTAAAAATGTGGCTTTATATAGAACCTGTCAGCTTTAACAAATATGGCTATTTATATGGAACCACACTGTGTGACACTTTTTACAATGGAGATGCAGCACCAGGTAAGTGTACATTATATTCCTGTGGGGGTTCTTAGCAGTGGCAGCGCCAGGATTTTTTTCAGGGGGGGCATGGGGGGGCAAAGTGAATTTCATGGGGAGCAAAATTGACAAATTTTGCACAAAATTGCTGCAAAAAGTTGAAATGTATGTGATTTTGGGGTTTTTCCTCAAAAGTGGGGGAGGGGGGCAAGAAAAATATTTGGGTTCTTAGTGGGAATGAGGGTATGGGGATGTGTTGCAGCTTCCAGGGTGCATTTTCAGCCATTTAGTTTAGACTTGGGGTGTATTCTCAGCCATTGGGGTTTATTGACATGATTGATGGCTCTCAATTTCCTGAAAATGTGGTGTTTTTTTCAAAATTTTCTCGAAAAATGCTGATTTGCTATCAAAATTTGCGAAAATGTTCTAAAAATTGGTATAATTTTTGGTCGTTTCTTGTCAAATTTGTTTAAAGTCATGTAGTTTGTTGGAGTCCCAGTCGCATATCCCCACCAAAACCAGTTGAAAACAAGTTGACCCCCCCATTATTATGACTCCGAAGCTGTAGCCCTACATATTATTATCAATGTTTTCAGTATATCTGTACATGTACAATAGCCGTTGCCATGCACTATATCACTGTTTTTCCTGTCAAAAGAAACCTTTTGAGAAAAAACATCCAAAACCGACACTTTGCGCTGTCAAGTAGGCCTAATTTGAGACATTTTCGTTAGAATTGTGTTTTTTTTTTTCTTTTTTGGCCATTTAGAAGATTGGGTACATGTCCCAGATACATGTGTTGTTAATTCCTATTTGCATTTGATAAAACAATTAAATGATCATCCAGGATTAACCTTTTTACCTTTTTTTACTTAGTTTGCATTTCTAAGTTTCAATTTGGATATTTATTATCCTTGCAATGGAACATTGGCGTAGCGTCATAGGGGCACGGGGGGGGGGAGGTTGGTCAATTGCAAAAATGAGAAAATCCCATAGAAAAGTTGCTGAAAAACAGCTTGTGCCCCCCCCATTAGACCCGGTGCCCCCCAATCATGGTCGATGCCCCCTAATGTGATGACCCACACTACGCCACTGCAATGGAACCAAACTATATAGCTCCAGTACCATTTCAGAGACGCCATGTTGCTATAAATTAATAGTAGATAGCATCGGCATCAACCCATTGTTCTTTTCAGCCACTTTTTGACAACTTAGGCCGATTGCTCCCCCTCCACACACACATTTCAAGTGGGAATGACGCTTATGGTAGATAGTATGTACCATATTGCTATCAGTAGTAGATAGTATGTAACATACTGCTATCAGCAGCTATCCAGCTATACCCCTGGCAGATACCAGATTTTTTGCCCGAAATTTGTCATATCAAAAATACCTAATGCATTTTAATGACTTATTCTTCACTTGCAGGCAATTTATAAACAATTTGTTTACACCTTTGCTTGGAATAGGTCTTTGATTTGCAAGGTTTTGTGATTTTGGCAGAACATTGGTATATTGCAGTTGTAATCCATATACACCACCTATCAGTCTGTAATATCGGATTGATTAATTCGAATTAAACAATTCATCGAGTGGCCATGGGCAGCGCCATTAGACATGTTACAAGACAGGTGATGGACCGTACCTACACAATTGAATAGGCACTTTTTTGATAATTTTCATCAAGGTTACTCAAAACTTACCTAGCTAATTTATTATACATCAGGGGTCTCTGCCTTTTTAATATGTTATGAAAAACTGAATTTCAAAAATATCTACCGACGGAAATAAAAATCCATCAACGGATAGTCTTGTTATGCTCTCACAAACTTATAAAAAAATCTGAAAAATACAAAATTTTGGTCTAAAACATGCCGAAGGTTACTGCTGTCCCATTCAAAAGTACAGGAAGACCACCTACAGCGTTGAGGTCAACTTTCTAGACTTCCTGTCTACTGGCAGTAATGGCTACTACCCAGTGCTAACATCAATGAATTGTTTAATTCGAATTAATCAATTCGATATTATAGACTGCCTATGGGAGACATGTTTATAAAAAAAAGTCATCCATGTGCACATATTGGGGGATTTGGGGCCCGAGCCCACAGGGTAAAGAAAAAAGAGTGGAAAATTGTCTAAATGTCTAAAATTGTGAAACAAATGGAATTATACATAAAAATTTAGTTTTTCGGTTGCTATTGCCTATTGTCCTTTATTTAATTTTTTTGCTCTTCACTTTTTCAAACCATCAAAAAAAATTGGGTCAACCTTTTCGGGCTGTTGAAGGTGGCAGTAAAACCGGGCAGCAAAATGACCTTTTTCTCAGCCCCACATGTACATTTACATCCTTATCCCTTCACCAAAGAAGATGTTTTACACTTCCCATGATGCATTTCTCCCATTGTTTGATTTCCTGAACTGATTTGTTATCTAGTGCAACATGGGTCGATAGAGGTGAAATGTACCTTAATGAACAGAATATCCATATCTTGCAAAATGAGCTTATTTCTTGACTATCCGCCCATGTTTAGCCAGTCTATGCTCACAATAAAAACAAAGGGAACCTGTACAAAGTAATGGAGTGTCATTTGCTGTGATGAGATGATGCATTTTGTTGCAACTCCCTGTTCATTCTCCATATCCCTCCTATATACCCTCTTCCTCCCTCATCACCTCTCAAGACTTCTCACAGGGAGAAGCTGCCCCTCCCCCACCCCCTGTGGGTACGCCGATATTTCTATTCCAATCTCATTCTTAAAATAAAATTAAATGGACATTTGAAAAAAAAAAAAACCTTTATAGGCCTATACTTATACTTACATGTATATGCAGCGATTAGCATTATAGAGTACTATAGAAATGTGGACCCGGCAGCCTTCACATTCTGATGTGTAATCGATCAGCTGGAGCATTCAATTTATTTAAATAAAGCGCCTGAAGTCAGGTGGGTGATAAAAAGATTATATCGACAACTTAAGCCTCCTTTATAGACTTCAATCCCGCACAAGCGCACATTTGGGATACGTGAGTACAATGGTACCACTTTACACATGACTGCCCTTACACATGACTGTATTGTGGTCACTTTATTTATACTCGCCTGTTGTGTAAAGCGTTAATATGATGCCGGCTCAGTGACCAATTTAATGGCGGAACTCCTTTGTTTGAAACAATGGTACCACTTTTATGAATAGCCTGTCGCAATTTCTAATCGGCATCAAAGGAACAAAGCATTACATCATCTATTGCTACTCTACGACTTTTGAAAGCTGTTTGAATTCAACCCCAAAGTTATTCTTATGATTTATCGATTTTAAAGGATCAGTACATACTTACATCATCCTACCATATACTACCCATAAATCAAAATTAGGCACAAAATGACCCTATAGAAATCTGGTGATTGACGATAGAAAAGCATTACCGTATTATTTCCTATTATGTTCTCTCTAAATGCAGAACGTACCCTTGAGCGTGTTTATAGTGAGCCAGATTATGCGGTAGGCCTATTTAGCTGGACTGCCACGCAGTCTATAGGCCCCTATTTGTTTATGTTTTACTACGCGGTACGGTAGTTTAGCTAAATAACGGAAAGATTGTCTCAATATAAACACGCTCATTGTTACATGTTGCATACCTTTTAAAAATAGGATCTTGAAATCTATACTGACACCCCCACGGATGGACATGACCTTAATCTCCCATACTGAGAGTGAATATTTCAAATGGGGTACCCACACCCCTGTGTGGAAGCTTAAGGTCATGTCTTCCACAGGGGGTGTGTGTATTTCAATAGAATAGCCCAATGCTGCACCCAAATGCCTTTCATAGAAATTGCATATAAAAGAGTGTCTGGTTGTTGCCATGCATGGATAGAGAACTAATTGAAACTCTTGCCAAAGTTTACTGTGGAATATTATATTAGGGACGCACCATTTGATACTGGGGGAGTAGGAAGTTTTTCAAAAAAAAAACTTCCCCCACTACATGAGCAAAAAAAAAAACTTTCCCCACCAACACTAAAAAAAAAAAAAAAAACCTTCCCCACCTAACTGTGTATAAATGCATGAAATTAAAAAAAAAACTTGCCGCCTTTGGCGGCAAAAAAAAAAAACTTCAGCCGCCTTCGGCGGCGAAAAAAATTTCTTCCCCGACCCCAACTTCCTACCCCCTGAGTATCTAATGGTGCGTCCCTTACAGTGATCCCAGCGCAAGTGTAAAAATTGTTTACAAATTGCTTTAAAGTGAAGGATGAGTCATTTGGTAATTTTGAAATGAAAAATTTGTCAAAAAATGAAGAAAAGCGTAATATTGCCGGCATCCACTACTCAAAATATTGGCCAGCCCATCCATTATGACACGATATTGGATAGGCAAAAGACAAAATCCTATCTTTTATTCTCTAATTAATGCCTCAACAGAACACATCACATCCTAACTTTACCAAACATAAAACTTCCAATTCGGTGAAAGTGAAAACTCACCACATTTAAATGCTCCAAATGACCCTCTCCAACCTCAAAGTACAAACATCCCCAATACATCTACATTGCACACCATGTCAGCCGAACTAAACCAAACATAACACTTCCAATACACTGTGACAACCTTTATACCTATCATATTTGAACTCTCCCAATGACAACTCACCATGTACTTGAACTCAATAAACAACCCATCCCCACTTCAAAGTACAATCACCCCCAATACAAAACATCCTAATATCCCAATTGCCCAAACATAAAACTTCCAATTCGGTGAAGGTGAAAACTCACCACATTTGAACTCTTCAAATGACCCTCCCCCACATCTTCAAAGTACAAGCATCCCCAATGCACAGGGGGAACTCACTTTGAATTTAGGGCTGGTACAAACTCCTTTTTCAGCATTGCTAGCTGTTGCTCTCACCCAAAGACCCTATTTTTTGAACACATGCTCTGTCACCCAAAGATCCCTTATTTTTCCATTTCATCTGTCACTCAAGGACCCTTATTTTTTCAATTTGAACATTAACTTTCATTTTATTACTGATTTTTGTTACTTATTTTGAAATAACAAAGTCATTTGAAACCATTTAAAACTAGAAATTCAATGTTTGAGGCTTCTTTTAGCTCCCACCCACAGATCCTATTTTTATTCTCACCCAATTCCCCCACACCCCTAGTTTAGGTCCAAATGGTCCGTTTCTCACCCAGAATCCCCATATTTTTACACTTTGCTCTCACCGAATGTTAAAAATCATGCTCTCCTCAATGACCCCATATTTGTTTTTAATATTTTGCCCTCGCCCATTATTGTGAAAGTGTCAGCCCTACATCTATATCAATTTTATATTGAAGTGAGCCCCAGGGGCTTCGCTCTTCATGTAAAAGTATAGTTTGACCTATCTCCGATGTACAGTTCGTAAGTTACAAGAGAAAAGGGTAAATGTCAAAATTTGGATTCCACAGGGGACACAATTCCTCAATTTTGATACAAATAAAATGGTCTCAGATTACTCCATTTGCAAGAACATTTAAAAAAGAATAGTTCGCCCACAGATATTGGAACATTTTTGTTCCAATATCTGTGGTTCGCCATATCTCAGATGGTTTGTTAGTTGCAAATCATGGCACAGTGCAGTCCATTCAATCAAATATTGTCATCAACCTATTTGATCGTAGTGTATATGTCTTATGCGTGTGAGACGACCTCTCGCGGTAGATTGCAAACATGCTTTTGTTGAATGCATTTGAGTAGACCGCCATTATTGTGAATTAGTAAAAGGATCAAAGTAAAAAGGGTGGCATTACTGATCAATATGCATGATTACAATGTTCAAACACCCCTTACTGTAAATAGATTATCCCATCAAAAGTTTCAAGTCATTAGGAATATTCGGCTGGACCCAGATATGTTGCTGTAAATCGGTCAAAATTGAATAAAAGTAGACAAGGAAGAATATTTTTTCATCGCTTTACTAATAATTTCTGTTAGGTCTGACTGTGTTTAGCAAGTTTTCTTTCATGACTTTTTGCCAAAGTAAAAACTTTTCGAAATATATCCTAAAAACCGGGTGTCTAAGTTATTTGGACAGACAATACCAACAAATTGGCATCTTCATCCATGCATCCAAAGTAGTTTGTATAAGCCCATTGAATACTTATATATAAAAGGCCTCACTTTTACTGTCTCGATCTGTATTGTCCTGTTCTGCAATCTGCTTTCAAGTGAAAAATAATGCCCAACGCCCAAGAGCCAGAAATGCTACAATAGTTGCTATCCAGGGAGAGTTATTCTTCACAAATTTTTGTAAGGGGATGTGCCATGCAGACTTTTGGACGCTGACTTTCTCTATATCTATACTTTTTACTATTTTTGCAAAAACAGTATTGGCCTACCTATTTTTACAAAAAGCACCCATTGGCACTTTTGTCCAAATGTGCCTATAGTCTTCCTTTAAAACCCACCCATCAATATATCAAAATGGTTGAGAACAGCCTACCCAAAAGTTTGGCACACACCTATATAACCAGAGAGAACTCCACTGGGGAACTAACTCCAAGAGAGAACTAATTGGTATATTGATGGGTCCATTTTCATTCCAAATTTTCGGTGGTCGTACACCCCCGCGTACACGCCACCCCTATGGCAAACCAAACTTGAGTATACCCGGGAGTATACTGTATACCCCACTTGCTGGAAATGAGACCATATTGGTCCATATTGCTTCTCACAATTTTGTCTATATTGTGCAGTGCTAAAAGTATAACTGACCCAAGGGAACAAAACCTATCACTGGCTACCAACTGACTACGAAGTGACAATCATGTATAATTGTTGGGAATTGTTGTCACTTTTAGACATGGCAATTACTTGTCTAATGGTGATTATACTGTCACAATGACAGGTCAATTTTTAAACCAATTATACACACAATACAATGGAATATTAGGGCTGACTTAATAACAAAATATTGCCAAGTACATGTGTATCTTTTGATAACCTTTTGAAACCTTTTGAAACAGTGTTGTATTAAGCATCATAGGGGTTCGGGGGATTGCAAATATTAGAAAATCCCATAGGAAAATTGCCATCATAAGCAAACTACTTTGTGCCCCCCTATCAGACTTGGTACCCCCCAATCATGGTTGGTGCCCCCCCAATGTGATGACCCACACTAGTCGCCACTGTTTTGAAGATTCTGAACGTATTGGTATATGTTGCATGACGCATATCATAGGCTTAGGACTCAGCCCCCTCAATAATTTTGGTGTGGGGTTGGAATACCTTTTAGCCCCCATAATCCTAGGTGAAGTTTAAATTGTGATATTTATAATAGTGGAAAAATGGGTGTTTGTGACCTATATTTTGCAAAATGGTCTGTTGGAAATCTTCCTATGCCAATGTACAGTAAGCCAAAAAATTAAGGTACCAGTTACGTTCACCCCCTGTATATCCTAAACAAAGGCAGACAAAGGCAAACACAAAAGTGCAACTTTTTATTTTGTATCTTCATCAAGTTTTGGATTACCGTTTCATTAAATCAATACATTATTGAAAAATAACACCTTGTAAAAAAGAGCGTGAGCATATTTTACTATGAACTTGGGACATCAAAACACATGTTTTAATTGGTGTCAGACCTATTTTAATGTTACGATAATTATGCCCCCAATAATGGCTTTCATTTGAACTATTATTTGTTAAACTGCTATTTTTACTTTTTGAGAAATTAATGAATTTATCGAAAAACTCGACGGAGAGTGTCACCGTAACAGCTACATGCCTTAATGAGTTATGTAGGTTTTACAACTTTCGGTGATGTGGTTTCAGCCCTCTTTACAACTCAAGAACCACAGGTCCTACAAAGTATATTCACAGGATACTAGCTGCGAACGACCAAATCGCAACAGTTGAAAATAGTTACTAGCCTTAAAGATTTTAATGGAGTCACCCATCAGGTAACCCCATTTGAAATTCACACTCCCTGTGTGGATGATTAAGATCATGTCTTCCATAGGGGATGTACAGCCACTGGCCAACGATGTGCAAACCAATAGCTTGAACCAGTAATCAAGGAATGGCATATTCACTTGGCAGCAAATGCCCGAGCAAATGACTTTATCATGTGAAAAACAACAATTAATTTCAAATTTGAAATATAAGCCTACAGATTTGAAAGTTGATGAAGTGTATTTTGTCAAGCCAGCATGATATGGATATTTGCCCAAAACCAATCCTTGGAATTATCAATCACACCCGACCACGTTCCAATGGTTTTGTGACCATCGTTAATTGACCGTAAAAACCTTTCAAAGCCATAACAAAACAGGGCTATATTGTGACGCACGCTGCGACAGCTTGCTTGGACCTTTTAATAGAAAAAGGTATGTATTGCCCTTTTCCGGCAGACTCTAAAATCTGAAGAAAAGGTGTGTTTTTTTTCCATATTTGAAATTTTCATATTTGGTATAAAATTCACAAAATGTTTTGCCCGTTTGTAATTTGTACAGTGCAGCTTTATCTGTAATCTGATTATAAAAACAAAACAAATAATTGTTTACCGTACCATTGTATTTTGTGGTGAACTTACATTTTTTTATATTGTATTTAGCAAAAAAAAATATGACAAGTATTGTCTTTAAAAAAAGACAAAGTTCACGGATCAGGTGTATAGGCTGTATCAATTTGGTACACATCAGTTTCCAGTGATTATGGACATGACTGCCACATCAAAATACAACATCCACATAATTTGTCATAAACAGTCTTATATATACAATAGATTTATGGTTTGGTCATTTTATCATTTTAGGGAGATCAAATATTGCATTTGGTAGAACCAGGCTTAAGTTAACCAAACTGCTGGGTATACCAATCTTGTATAGTAATTTGTTCCAATTTCTGTGCAAAAGGAGACAGTAGTTTCATCCTTAAAACAAATATCACCATAATATTCAATTATACCATGCACATAGATAAGGCCTTGACAAGATAAGCATATTATGTCACTATCACTATCTTGATAAGATGCCTACTCATATACACTGCAGCATAACATGGACAACTATCATACCTATACTTTTAAAAACCAGGGGAAGGTGAGAGAATTAAATGTTCAAATTTGTCATTATATAGGGCTCCAGTTATTGACAGAAAATATAAGCAAACATTACTGGGTAGATATGTATTCAAATTCTATGAAGCATGAAGGTTACTGCTTATATAGAACTAAGTTTTATTTGGCCCCAGCTCACAGTGGCCCGGCTTTTGGCAGTAAATTGGCTGTAGTGAAATATCCAGTGTATTTTCCTATAGCCTTATCGCTTGGTAAACAAGTGCTAATGAGGGTATGAGATATTAGGAATTATTACTTTTTCTTAATCACAAGGCTGGTGGGCTACAATAGCTATTCACGCCACATCAGTATGTAAGGCATAAACTGTGCATATGAGATGTGGGTGGAATTGGAACCGCAGTACAAACTTTTTATAAGCCTGAGCAAACTACTTTGTAACTGATGTGTTAACCCTGGATAAATTACATAAGGACCACAATGGCCGCATCACAATGGCATAGTTCAATAACCTCAAATAAACAATCATGTGCAAATTTTGACTTCAAGTTCCAGGGTATGAGTTTTTGTACCCCAATTTTCAGAGGTCATTCAATGAATGATACAAATGCATTGGGGTTAAAGAACTGTGCCCTGATTAGATGAGCATGTTGTGGATCCTAGTGTAACAAACCATGCAACACACTGAGGAATGGCAACAATAATGGAATCATCATGCATGCTAACTGTAAGTTCAGTTACCATATAGGCTAAAGCCATGCAGCTTTGCCTTCACCCATGCATGATGCCGCAAGTTAAAGGTTATGGATATACATGTATTTAAACCTGTCACAATTTCGGCACAGAAATGAAATAAGTGACAAAGAAGGCAAAAAGTGTACTAAATAACTAGCACAGGGAACCCATACCGTAGGGCAGCATCAATAACAAAAATGTCATATCCATTGCCTTAGGAAGATTTTCAACATTTGGGGGGCTGAAAATTGAAAAGTTTTTGGTGGGCCACCCTAGGAGGATTTCCTCTGAGTCAGAAAATTTTGCAAAATGCAGGTCACAAACACCCATTTTCCCTCTATTCTATCACACTTTTTTAACTTCATAGTCAGACAATTGAGCAAAATACAGGTCACAAACACCTATCACAATTTTTTTTTAACTTCACCTAAGATTATTGGGGGCTGAAAGGTATTACAGCCCCCACCCCAAAATTATTTAGGGGACTGAGCTAAAGGTATTTAGGTATTACGGTATCAGATGGAAATATTAGTTGAACATGTATGCGATGTTCATAACACAGTACATGTTTGCGGGATGGTCATACACACATCAAAGGCACATCGGCACTGGTAGTAAATTCCAATTTGCTTTGCTTTAATTACCTCTGTTGATAAAAATTAAAAGGGGACGTATCTGACAGTAAAGCTAACATTTTATGAAAAAGAACTACTTATCTATGTTTAAATGTTACAATGGGTTTTAGCATGCATTAGTATGATACGCAGAGATTATGAATGTGTGTTCATATCGGCAGAATGAGCCACTTTAAATGATATTAAATTGGAAGTAAGTGATGTCATCATATTCATTGTCATGTGAAAATGAATTATAACCCCAGCTTCCCAGGATTTGTCAAAATCAGAATTTTGATTAATTTAGGGTGTTCCGATGCAGCAAATAACCGTTTATCTGTGGATTGTACGGTGTACCATCTCAGCCAATTTCGATTTTTAAATTCCCCTTTTTTTTAATTTCCTTTTTTTTTCCCCTTTTTTATTTCCTTTTTTTTTCCCCCTTTTTTTTTTTTTCCCCTTTTTTTTTGATTTCCCCTTTTTTTTTTTTTCCCCTTTTTTTTAATTTCCCCTTTTTTTTTCCCCCTTTTTTAATTTCCCTTTTTTTTTAATTTTTTTAATTCCACTTTTTTTAAATTTCCAAGAATTTTTTCCCTAATTTCCACTTTTTTTTGTGAATTTCCCACTTTTTTGTGTGTGTAATTTCCCACTTTTTTGTGCTAATTTATTTCCCACGGGAAAACCCTTTTTATATTTTTTATCCCCCGTTTTTTTCCCATTTCCTTCCTTTTATTTTCTCCTTTGCACAAGCAGAATCTTAAAATTGCCGAGACACATACTCAGTGGTTGTCCAAGAATTTGCTTGCTTCCTGTGTTCCAATGAATTGTTGTTTAACGTATGCTGGTCTTTTTACGAACACTGTAGTCTTTGGACGTGTGACAGACCATGGATATAGTATATGGACAGACCCACTGTGTAGAAGTCAGTAGTCAGACCATGTGTGTGTATTATTTACACCACTGATATAGCCTGTGCCGGAGCCTGTGTGCTAGGGCCGTAGACTTATTTCAAGTCACGGAAAAATCGTGGCTTTAGCGGGAAAAAGACCATAAGAATACTAGTATATAAATCGCAGTGGTTTTTATCCACTATAGGCCCGTGAGGGAAATTTCAAAAAAAAGGGGAAATTAAAAAAAGGGGAATTAAAATAAAGTGAAATAAAAAAAAAGGGAAATTTAAAAAAAGGGGTTTGCTCAAATTAAAAAAAAAGAATTTGGTAGATGGTACACCGTAGGATTGTCCCTGCGTTATAAAGGCACTCCCCAGCAAACACAAAATGTTTCTACAACATTTCAAATGGATTATATATATATATAGAATATTTCGTAGTAAGTGGACAGGTATACCAATTTCTGAGGATTTTCTCAAAAATATAGACTCCTGTCTAAGGATTTCTTTTGAAATATAGACCTATTTTCTTCGAAAAGATCAAGATTTATTCGCCATGCTTGTGGAAAACAGATTTATGTCAAAAACGGACACCTGTCTATCATCATCAGTCGGCTGCGGAGCAGGCTACTACAAGCGATTACAAGCGACTACAAGCGATCTTGGGCAAGCGAAACAATTTTGTTTGGCTGCAGCATCCCTTCAGTATCTCCCAGGAGGTGCTGGACATACTGTAAGTACAGTGTGCGGGGCCGTCCCGGTTTCCTCTAATTCCCATGTGGTGGAATATAAAGCGCATATTCTTTGACAGGCTCGCCATCTTCAAGACGCAGTATATGCCGAGAAATTTGAGTTGATGAATCTTGACTATGGCAATCAGTGGAGTGGTGTTGGTCAGGTTGTAGATGGTTTCATTTGGAATCCGATCCACACGCTTGATGTTTAACATGACTCTGTAGCAAGATGATGCAAATGCATTGATCTTGTTTTCCATGTCCTTGGTAATTACCCATGACTCGCACCCGTACAGAAAGGGACAGTAACACACCTGTCTGAAACAGCTTGATTTTTGTTTCGATTGGCAGGGACGGGCTTCTCCAAAGGCGTTCCAGTTTCCAGAAAGCTGCCCAGGCTAGTGCTTTTCTTCTTTTTAGGTCTCCAACACTAAAGCCCATCTTGGAACCCAAATACTTGAAGTCAGTGACATGGTTGATGGTACTACCATAGACTTCAAGTGCTGGTTGGGCGTTACAGTTTGCAGTCATATATTCTGTTTTAGGTGCGCTGATGACAAGGCCTAGATCTGCTGCTGCAGTTGCAGTCCTAGTAAGCTGTTACTGGGCCCGGTCTATGGAAGATTCCAGCAGGGCAATATCATCAGCAAAATCCAGGTCATTCAGCATCTTGGCAGGATACCTGCTTGACCGACGTGGGTAGGTAACAATTCCAGCGTCAATTCCAGAAGTTGATTTCATCAGAAGGTAGTCTACCAGGATAATGAACAGGAATGGTGCCAACACATCACCCTTAAGCACTCCAGTTGTTACTTGGAAAGGCTCTGAACATGTCTATAAACATGCCTAACCAGCAAAAAAAAAGGGAACATGTTCTAAGGATTTTTTTGCAAGAGAGCAACTCATTGGAGTGGCACATCCCTGTATGTCTTTTGTATGGGATTACCCCCCCTGCAGCACTCCCCAGCAAACAAAACATTTTAAATGGATTATATAGGGCCTATACAGCCTGTCTCAAAAAAAATTGTGCAAGTGAAAAGCGCCCTCATTGGCAACTAGAAAATACCGTTGTGACATAATGCTTACATCAACGTCAAATGCACAGTCTTAGCTCTCAAATACCGTTTGTTCTGTTCAATTTGCTCTTTTTAAACTCGAGATATGTTTAGTTAACAATGAAAGGATAAAATCACAATTGTGCCACTTTTACTAGGGAATAGGGCTGGTACATGTAAATCAATGATAGCTGATGTTGATGCGTCTAATGCACTCCCCTTCGCATTAGACGCATCAACACCAGCGCGCGTGCATTATTTTGTCTAATTTCATTAATTTGTCTAATTTCATGAACTTGTCAAAGTTCATTAACATTTAAGTGTGCAATATTTGTTTGTCTTTTAACATGTCTTGAATGACAAATGAGAACAGTACCCGGGGGAACAGTATACCATGGTAAAATCATTGACATGCAGATGTATTTAATTTTACAGCAGAATGTGAAATATTTATTTATTGTTTAATTTGTCGTAAGTGGAAAAAGAGAACCATTATACCTTTATCATGATAAAACATTAAAACAATTATGTATTGTGTAATTGATGCATTCTTTTGATTTCACGAAGGAACTCTTGATAAACTTGATGCTATCATTGATTTAGGGTAAATTGGGGTAAATGGAACGCTTAAGCAATAAATCACTTTCTGTGGTCAGGAGGGTATCCATATATGATTTTTGTTTGTTTCAATAAGTAGATAATATGTTTTTACAACTTGTTTTAACAGATAAACTCCCATTTTATGGCTTTGTTTCTTGTATCAGTCCAAATACATGCATGGTCATGGTGTTCCAGTTACCCCAACAAATTGGGGTAAATGGAACAGTGGGTTGGGTAATTGGAACAAGGGGCATTACTTGCAAGGAGCCTACATTCATAGCTATATTTACATTGAAAAGACATCAGAATATTTTATTTAACATATATTTAGTGACTAAACAAAAGATTAACAAAAATAATTTAGTTTTCATGGTTTTTTTTATAAACATGGTAAAATACCACGTAAAAATACACTTTCTCTCGGTACATAACAGAAAAAACGGTTTTCAGATTTTTAAAAAATCAATAGGAGGCCTAATCTACCATGAATTAGTTATTTGTAGTATATAATTTCATAATAATTAAACCAATTAGTAAAAAAAATATTAACATGTTATATATATTTGAAGTCAGTCAACCGTGTTCCATTTACCCCAAGTGGATCTGTTGTGGGGTAAATGGAACACCAAACTAATTAATTAGCTAATTAGCATATTAATTTGCATAATTTCATCATTAAAATCTGCTATTTTATTGTTTAAATCATTTATGTTATTGTAGATAACAAACATATTGCCAATATTGTAAGACAACTCTCAGCACAACATTCAAATATTTAGGAATCAATACCCTTAAATTAGTAATGTTCACTGAACCGTAGCACCACTTCAAGGTCAGTGACAACATTTGAGATTTTCTTCCACTCAAATACCGAGTAAACCCACGCTTGGGGTATGAAACGAAAGCAGAACGTATGGCGTTGGGGTAAATGGAACAGTCGGTATGATGTTGCCCAATTTTTTTCTTGATTGAGGGAATTGTATTCTCAGCGTTCCATTTACCCCACCGTTCCATTTACCCCAATTTACCCTACATGTACAGCCCTCTTCCCTAGTAAAAGTGGCACAATTGTGATTTTACCCTTTCGTTGTTAATTAAACATATCTCAAGATTAAAACAAGCAAATTGAACAGACTAAACGGCATTTGAGAGCTAAGACTATGCCCTTGACGTTGATGTAAGCATTATGTCACAGCGGTATTTTCTAATTGTCACAGAGGGTGCTTTTCACTTGCACAATTTTTTTTGAGACAGGCTGTATAGAACATAGACTATTTTGCATAAGTTTTCAACAAAATGTTTTTGAATGTTATGAAAACGTTTTACACCATTTATATATAACCTTATAATGAACTTTTAAAACATTTTCTGGCAATCTTATATTTATAACCTTTTGCGAATAATTTTGAATTTTGTGTGTGTTTGCTGGGTGCTGCATTAGTATTAATTTAGTTAAAGTGGGTACTACACCCATTGATAAATTTTGTGACTAATTTTGAATTTTTCTCAAAAAATAACTACACACTGGTAACAAAAGTTATGTATATTATAGGGGCAAGGAATCAAATTACTTCACTGAAATTTCAGTGATTCAAGACAAGTGGTTCATTTAAGAAATGAGGTACACGTACATTCTAGCGGTACCTCTTTTCTTATCATAAATAACATATCGCTTGTCTTGAGTCACTGAAATTCCTGTGTACTGACTGGATTCCTTGCCCCTAAACATATCAACTTTTGTTACCAGTGTGTTATTATTATTTTTTTATTTAGAAAAATGCAAAAATAGTCACAAATTTATCAAGGGGTGTAGTTCCACTGTCTAACAATGATTTAACACCAACTTGACAAATTGTGCAAAAAGCTGCCAAACTTTTAGCATGGTTCCTTGATTCATAAAATCACCATTTAGTGCGTTCTGGTCCAGCAAATCACTACTGGTCCAAAAGGACACTCACCTGAGGACTCAGTACAGAAAAAAATGTTGGTTAAGAAAAACGTTGGTTAAAAAAAAGGTTGGTTAATTAGTTCAAGTTTCCCGTTCAGTGCACTTTTTCATAATAGATTTGTAGTGTCAGTCATGGTCCCCTTTTACTGCACTTTTTCATTATATATTTTGTTGTGTCTAGTCACAGGACAATTTAATTTGACCGTTGGCTGTGTAATTGCATAAATTAAAAAAAATTACCGCATACAATAAATCAGGATATTGACAACACTTGTGAAAGTTCATAAATACAACAACCAAGTACAAATGACCAACTGAAATTATATTTTTGTGATCCTAGCATCCTTTTTTACGACTTTTTCAATAGATATTCACACACAAAAAACTTATTCCCAAAATTTCAGTCGATTCCAATTTTTCGTATGTTGTAATTTTGTTTTAAGGGGCGTGCAATAATTATGAGCCCCTGGTGGGTAAAACTTCTAAACGGCCCGCCAAAAATCGCTTCCCCCTTCTCGGTCTGCCAGAAATCTCTTGCACCCCCTCTTGGCCTGCCAAAAAATCTTTGCCCCTCCCCTTTTGCACATGCCAAATTTTTGGGTTTCCAATTTGCAAACCTTAAAGGTCTAGATATATGTTGCAAGTGTAGCGAGCAGAAAAATGTGCATATAAAAGCGTTTGCGTATACTGTTTTCTTAAGCTTTTTTAGAGCGCCTTTTAAATTAAAAGGTGCCCCCTGAATGTGTGCCAAAAACGTACAACATACAAATTTATGATGATAGTTTTGCTAAATGGATTAATCTGCAAGACATTTTTTGACCATAAACATTATGTAGCCAGTGCCAGGACTCCAGTTATTTTTCCATAGTTAACATTTATATAGGGAGCCCGTTTAAGCAATGTTAGGTTTTGGGAACTTAGGGTTATGGTCCTCTTATTCAAATGTTAACTTTGGAAAAAAATATTGCAGTCTGGACATTTCAAGGTATAAAAACAGTTAAAGAGGAAGCTCCGCCAGAGCAGTTCTTCTGGGGTGAACCAAACCTGCCTGGTTATCAAATTAATCAGTGACAAGGTTATCTCTGAATTTGACAGGTACTAATTGATGCAATGACATTATAATATCAATTAGCACCTGTCAAATTCAGAGATAACCTTGTCACTAATTAATTTGATAACCAGACAGGTTTGGTTCACCCCAGAAGAACTGTTCTGCCAAATTCCACAAATTTGAGAAAACAGTTTCTAAGTTTGTGACTTTAGAACATTTAAATATTCAATTTTCATCGTTTGGCTCGAAATTAAAAGGGGACTATGTGATCCGTGAAAAGTAACATTTAAATAAGAATCTATTCTTTATGCAAATCACACATTATGGCCAGTGGCGTAGCGTGGGTCATCACATTGGGGCACTGACCATGATTGGGGGCACCGGGTCTGATTGGGGTGGCAAAGGCCGTTTTTTGGCAATTTCCTCTGGGATATTTAAACATTTCATATCGATTGCCCCCCCCGTGCCCCTATGACGCTACGCCACTGATTATGGCTTCAACAAATTTCATATTACAAAATCGTACATATACAGGTGGGGATTACAGGCTGGGCCGGTCTATCAGCAACATTTGTTTTATTTTTTGTTTTTTATTTTTACTTGCTGTCATGACATACAAATCATCTATACTGAAAATATTATACTATCTCTGGAACATTTCCGCCATTATAGAGCCTCGAACTGGCAGCATCTGAATGGTTAACTAGTCATGTTCTGTGTAAACATAATTCTTCCTTTCATGTATGCTGCCAGTTCGAGGCTCTCCCCGCATCCGGCAAGTAGCGAATTCAAATTAAAAAAAAAAAACAGATCCGGCCGGATTCGAACCGGCGACCTTCGTATTACTAGCACGACGCTCTATCCAACTGAGTTAAAGAGGCACGTTGGAGAAGAGCGGAAGATATAAATCTATAGATTTTAGGTTCGAATGGTGTTTGTCACATTTCTAGCGGAAGGCATCGGAACTGCATATTAATAACAAATACACAAAGTCACATAAGTATGAAAATTATTATACTTATAGTTCTATGGGTTAATAGGATGAACACATTTTCAAATCCGGCCGGATGCACTGGTTTTTTTCAACGTTTATGTGCACTGGCCTACTCTGGTGAAAGATTAAAAATATTAATTTGAAAACTAAACCAAATTTGGGTAAACAGTGACAAACTGGCCTATTCAAAAATCCACTGACTAGACTTCTGGTTTGATATTGCTGGCTCATTTATGCGTGCCTTCTTTAATTTAAATTTAAAACAAAAGAAAACCGAAACATAAGAACTGAAAATGTAAAATTAAATAAAAGTTGTGAAATGTACAGAGAAGAAAAAAACTAGATTAACAACTTACTGCTTTGAATAAAGCTTGACTGAAGAAACTGTGCTGTCTCCTTGTTGCAATTTTGTATAGGCCAGTTTGCCATTTTCAAAACTGGACCTTCGTCCTATCAAATGCTTATCTCTTCTTGAAGTCATCTTGGATTCAATGGATTGTCATAATGTGCGTGATTAGATAACGCATCTATTAAAAAATAAAATCACCCAAATATGGTTTAGTTTTAAATTTAGGATTTTTTTTTTTTTCCAAGTGTAAGGATACTTTTTTGGCGCAGTATATTTGGGTACATTGAGTTAAATTAACCTTATACATTGTAGGCTATTATTGTGTCTGTTAATTGACTTCAAATCACAGTCTCCTTTCTCCTCCCATAATATATGATCTTTTCATAATTATTTAATTAATCAATTTTGTTCTAACCTGATTTTATGGCATATTTGTAATGTTTACACAATGTCCCAACATACACCTAATTTGATTCAGCCAAATTCATTGGAGGGTTGGCAGTCCATTTCTGAACTTTCCCACCCCCCAGCTTGTACCAACAAATTTTTTAGGCATAATCCCCCCCCCTATTTCACTTTGCCAAACTGCCCCCACCCTGAATAATATTCTCACCGCTGCCATGGGTGTCAACCCAGGGATCCCTGGTCCTAAGAGGACACGGGACATGCCCCCCTCCCCCAATTTTTGACAACAATTTATAACCAGAGGCAGTGGCGTGCGCAAAGGGGGGGGGGGGGTCATGCCCCCACACTTTTGTTGGTCATTCGGGGGAAATCAGTCATTTCCCCGAAATGACTGATTTCGCCCGCACCTTACACTCCCAATCAGACTCCATTCGGGGGAACCGAACAACCTGCCCCTCCACTCCACTTTCAATGTGCTGCGCACGCCACTGACCAGAGGCTTTATTTTCCGCCACTTTTTGACTATAATATTCAGGCCAAAATGTCCCCTACACTTTTCAGCACACCTACACTAATTCTTACTTTTAACAGATTTACTGCAAAGAGAAGATGTCTTACCCTTCCAAGAATCCTTTGCAACATGATATATCACCGAGTCTTGAATGGACACTCCCATACATTGTACATGCAGGTATGTTTCATAAATTATGAAACATACCTGCATACCAAACATACCTGAAACATACGCTAAGCAATTTCGACCGCTTGCATAGTTCCCGGGGCATAGTTTTGATTTGCAACTTTTGAAAATGCACCAAATGCCATAAACCGGGATCAATCTTTGTCACTTTTGAGTGTTTGGTAGCACATTTGGTATCACATTGGAGATAACAAGATTCTGCAAACGACCATAGCAATTAACTTGTCATAACAAGATCAGGTTTTGGTGTAGGATAGGTTACATGACTGCGGACTTTCTTTATTTGAGCAGTTTACTAATTTTCATTCAAATTTGACAAACTTTGGAATTTTACCCCTTTTGACCCCCAAACAGACCCCTCCTCCATATTTAAGCAAAGTCTGATTACAATCCTATATGCACATACTGCTAAAGCCCTTTTGACATTATTCTGATGATCAAAGCACTTAATATCCAGCAAATAGTGAATTTTAAAGTAATTTTAAGTAATCAACCCTGTTTGACCCCTGCATGACCTTTAACTCCAAATCGTTGTTTACCCAATAGACACCAGCTAATGTCAATGCATTATGTGTCACTCGTATCTCTGTACCATGTGATCTGTAGGAAAAGAAGCATTTTGAAGGTATTTGGTTATGCGCCGGAAATACCCCATTAATGACCTTTGACCCCGAATCTGTGTTTACCCCATAAGCCCCAAGCTATTGCCGATGCTGATGTCCAAGTCTCATTACTGTACCATGTGATCTGTAGAAGAAGAAGCATTTTCGGTAAAAATCACATTTTTAGCCAAAATTACTCTTGCGTGACGTTTGACCCCAAATAGGTTATGCCAAATATAAAGGCTGGGGTAGTGGAGCTTTTGCCCGAGTTTGATATAAAATTGGATGGATTGAGCATGATACACAAAGATATTGGTCAAGCTGTGAGTTTAAAAAGATATCGTGCGAGGCGATAGCCGAGCACGATATCTTTTAAATTCACAGCGATACCAATATCTTTGTGTATCATGCAAAAGAATCCATTCGATTTTATCATTATTATGCTTTGAGAATCTGATTTTTGGTCAAAATTGTGATTTTTTTGGTCAAAAAGAATGTGATTTTTGGTCAAAATGTGATAGCAATATCTTTGTGTATCGTGCGAAAGAATCCATTAGATTTTATCAATATTATGTTTGAGAATCTGATTTTTGGTTAAAACTGTGATTTTTCTCGATTACATTTTGTAACCGTTTAAAGTGGGTCGCTAAACAGTGTGTTACGATATCTACACGCTACATGTACGGTGATCGTGGACTGTAAGCTGATGCAGAGACCTCCGATATCCGGTGAAATTGGTCGCCAATCTCAGTTTGAGAGCGTTTTTAAAAGACTCCAGCGGTTGCCAGATATCCAGAATAATTGGGTTTTTTTAAATGTGTATAAAGTATAGGATGGCAGATTCTCAAAGCATAATAATGGTCGAAATGTGGCACTAGTAGCATTTTAAAAGTGGGTTTGACGAAAGAATTATCAGAAGAAGAATCAGAAGATTCGCCTGCTCTACAGTATATAGGTGGTGCAATGCACCATAAGAAGCAGAAACTGCCCTAATACAATAGTCCTAATAGGACTAAATTGAAGAAACTACTGAAATACAGGCTAGACTAGGAAGAAGGTGTCAGAATGCGCAGAAATAAATTCTGCTTTGAATTCATATCCCAAAGCTGGCAAACGATAAAGTTTTTTTGAACAACGGTCATTCGTTAGGGGGTAATTACTTGTTGGTATGTGTTTACCACAAACCTGTAGGTCCGTCATATCTGGTAGGAATGATTGTGCATTTTTCCCAGTGAGACCAAGGTAAAGATTTTTTTTAAAGAAATACCATGCTTAACTTTGCGTATCGTACCACTGCATAACCCCCATGCTTTAAAATGCTTTGTCACTTGTATAAGAGTTTCGTGATGTCATGCATAGCTAATTATATGGCCGGCGTCAAAGGCAGATACTTATTGGTATAGCTGCTGCATGTATGCGCGCATCACAAGACACATATTCAATGGACATAACCTGGGGACTCAACTTTAGAAGTGACGGTGTGTGCCTGTCAATAGGCCCCCTGTTTTGGAGTCGCCTATTCCCGATGCCCCTCTTTTTTTTGAGGTCATACCCGATGACCCCCTTTTTTTTTTAGGTGCGGCTACCCAATGACCCCTTTTTGGTCGCGGCTACCCAATGTCACTGACCCCCTTTTTTCTAGAATCATCAAAATGCCACAAAATAATGTGGACACTTTCAAATTATCTTATTTCAGCAAATTTGTATTGGAAATTTGAAACATTTGGAACAAGAAAAAGAATTTTGCTCCAATTTTTCCAAAATTTTCTACCCAATGACCACTTTTTTGAAATGTTATACCCAATGACCCTCTTTTTTCAAAATGTTATACCCAATGACCTCCTTTTTCATTTTGTTTTTACCCAATGACCCCCTTTTTAAAAACGTTTTGTACCCGATAGGCCCCTACTTCGCAACGGTAGGCACATACCCGTCACTTCTAATGTTAAGTGCCCATTTTGAGATATAGCCAAACAAAGGCAATATTTCCTTTTGTTTTGGAAACTCTTTAATTGCTCATATCTCTGGAACGGGTTGTTCAATTTCAATGGGGTTTTCTGCAAAATGCAGCTTTGTAAATGCTTTTTACTATCCTATAATAAACTGAAAATTTAATATTTCCGAGTTCCGACTGATT
Organism: Amphiura filiformis; assembly: GCF_039555335.1. Taxonomy (NCBI): domain Eukaryota; kingdom Metazoa; phylum Echinodermata; class Ophiuroidea; order Amphilepidida; family Amphiuridae; genus Amphiura; species Amphiura filiformis. The sequence continues at coordinate 35,799,269 of NC_092629.1, forward strand.
TTGCTTGATCGCATCACATATAATGGTCACCTCCACAAGTGGAGAAAACAGTCAGTCATCATCCAGGGTGTTGCTTCAAAACCAGTGGCGGCGCTACGGGGGAAGGGCACCCCCCGCATTTAATTCTTGCCCCCAGTCCCCCACTTTCGAGGCAAAAACCCCAAAATTACGTAAATTTCCGCGTTTTGCAAAATTTGTCGATTTTCACTTTACTTTGCCCCCCCCCACCCCGTAGCGCCGCCACTGTTCAAAACCTGTTGAAGTTCTATCATTTCACAACTCTCAATTCGCCCTTGACCATGTACAACTCGCCTTTCGCCCTTGTCCACAACTCACCTTTTGTCCTTGACCATAACTCGCCTTTCGCTCTTCCCCATAACTCCACATTTACCCACTCCCCTTGACTTGATCACAGGGGAAGCAGTTAATAGATAGTGCTGTACGTCTACCTTAAACTTTCAGGAATTAGGCAAAATTATATTTGAAAGAAGGCAGCTTTGGAATAGATTAGGACACAACTTTTCATTTACAGTTCACTTCGTACGTGTACGTATTTTTTATAAGCATGAGTGCACCTTGGTTTCTACTTAGCTGGTTTTGTCACAACCAATCAGAGGATAGCTATTAAGTCACTGCCAATGGTACAACCAATCAGAGGATAGCTATTAAGTCACTGCTAATGGTATATTATAATAATATTATTGTGATGATTATGATCAAGCAAAATCAGTCGGAAGTCGGATATATTGATTTCCAATTATAGCCAAATAAAGACAACAATTTCTGTAAAATGCTTTATACAATCATGAAAATTGAATATGCCCGACTTCAGACTGATTTTGCTTGATCACACCACTACTGCATGTGGCTTATACCATACCTTCGTTGGTTTATGCTTTTACCCTGCAAATGGCTTCGAACGAATTCTATTGGTTACTATAAAAGATACCGCCCACCTCAAAATTGAATTAACCGATGGTGAAGGTGTCACTTTTGAGTAAATCCACATACAAGTTTGCTGATGAATCACTGCAACCACCATACCAATATACAAGCAGTCTAAGCGCTGCATGTATTTCGTTCAACGCGGATTTAACGGATTTTACCTATTTTTGTTTTATTGATGGTGGAAAGATTAATACCAAGGAGATAGATAGAGAGGAACGTTTGTTCATCATGGCGACCATAAATATGGTCCACGTTAATATCTTGGCGTTTTTGATATTGATGTCGATGTACAATGTGCAGTCGCTCCATACTGGAGATCACGAAAAAAATGGTAACGTATTAAACATGTGACGACGCACACCGACACCGCCTGGCTAATAATTATTTGGTGCAGAAGGGACACTAAAATGAATACACGGATCGATACACGTGAATTGCTATGCACGATTTTGATATCAGACGAAAATCTTCTGATACCGGGTATCATGATTTTTTTTCTCAAGAAACCAGATTTGGCCTCATAAACTTGGAAATACGTGTTGAACAGATATGATAGTCGCTAGAATGCGCTTTGAAAATTGGCCGTGCGCTTTGAACTCAAAATTTGACCATTTTATATTGCGTTGGTCCTGTTATGGACTAAACCATGTGACGACGTGCGACGTGCCATGTCAAAATGAGACACTTTTGGGCAGGTTATTAATTCTGGTTTTTACATGTCTTAAATAAAGAGATATTTTGCTCCACAACGCCGTGTTCCCCAATGAAATCGGACATTCCTAAGCGACGATATTGAGTTATGGTATTATAAAATTTGAAATTGAGATAACGGCCTGCATGCATTGTTATTACTAGTATCATCATTTTCTTCGATCCGTGACTAATGGGCAATGCGAATGCGGGTTTTTTTTCGCCATCTAAATGTGACAACACCACAGTGCAATGAAAAAATAATTAAATATAAAATATGTAATAAACTACTACATGTACTCCCATCAAAGAGGATTTCAGTAAGCTCCTCCGCCTTATGTAGGGCCCATTGGCGTATGGGGTTTTCTTTCTGATTTTGACATGAACAACCATGTTTATTTGTGTATTTCCGAAGCCTTTACCTGGCAGTCAAACTTTCGGGGAATAGCTGCACACCGAAACTCTGAAAGGTAAATAACAGAGCTGTCAAATGGAAGGAAAGTCTCTACTGCGACGCTGGTGTTCACGCTTTGCAGCGTGTGATCGATATTGTGTGTTGTCGGAGTACGCCGAAGAGTCTGTAGGGTTATAAATGCGCAGGCGCAGTTGTCTGAAATAAGGGCTGTATCTTATCACAAGAAAATCCTTTAAAAAGAGCAACACAGACTACTACTACTACGACTACTACTACTACTACTACTACTACTACTACTACTACTACTACTACTACTACTACTACTACTACTACTACTACTACTACTACTACTACTACTACTACTACTACTACTACTACTACTACTACTACTACTACTACTACTACTACTACTACTACTACTACTACTACTACTACTACTACCTACTACCTACTACTACTACTACTACTACTACTACTACTACTACTACTACTACTACTACTACTCTACTCTACTCTACTCTACTCTACTCTACTCTACTCTACTCTACTACTACTCTTTCACTCTACTACTACTACTACTACTACTACTACTACTACTACTACTACTACTACTACTACTATATAATAATAATAATATAATAATAACAACAACAACAACAACAATAATAATGATAATAACTATAGTGCCTTATATTTGTTCACAAATACGGCTATACCCGCATGTTATCGGTGTAGACAAACTTATAGTCCTTATTTGCTGAGGACATAAAATAAAGATGTAGGTTGCACTCTTGTACCACTTAAAATAAATCAATTCTAAAAAGTCGTCCAATTGGTCGAAAAAGTGTGTAAATAGTGAAACTGGGGCCCATAATATGCTACATATGGGGCTATATAATAATACACTATCCTACCTGTAGGTTTGTAGATTTGTCTGAGGCCGCCGTAGGTTGTACGGGGCTCAAACTCGGTAGGTAGGTGGGTGTAGTTCTGTCCTGGCAAGAAGTTTATGTTCGTTAAGTCATCCGAGTCGTCTTTCTTACTCTACATAGGTTGCTGTTGTCAGTTTCTCTTATTCAGTGAGGCTATACAATTTGATAGATTGAAATTCACAATATGCAATTTGATTCGGGGAAAGCTATTCCAGAGGGGGTATGAGGGCACGGTGGCTCAGTGGAGCCTTGGACTCATAATCTGAGAGCTTGCTCGACGTGCGTGAGCTCGATTCCCCGTCCCACCGCCGTGTTGCGCCCTTGGGCAAGGCGCTTTGCCTCGCTTGCCTCACCCCAGCCAGGTGCAATGGGAAGCTGTTAGGGGTAGTCACAGTCGTTGTACTGATGCGCCACTTATAGGCTGCAAACGTGGTTCCGACATATTCTAATGACGGCGGAATAAATGTAAAGCGCTTTGAGGCTGTTTACGGCATAAAGGGCTAAATAAATATCTACATTTATGTAAATTAAATGGAACACCCATTTCAGAGGGAGTATGTAAATTAAATGGAACGGCCTATTTTGTGGTCATTTCAGAGGGAGTATATAAATTAAATTGAACAGTCAATGGGTATGTAATTTAACTGGAACAGCCTTAACGTTGATGTCATCTATATTATAATTACGCTATTCTCTGTGGATCTGTTTAGTCCTACGTGTATGGGTGGGTGTTAGTAACAATATAATTCTTAGGTGCAATCTGTGTACAAACTGTGAGCCCCGAAGCTGCTTTATTTGATGAGAAACGACCGGCCCTTTGTTTTAACATTTGGGGCCCTGGGGCCCATAGTATTTGACTTATGAGGCTCATGAACATATATTGAAATATAATTCTCAGGTACTCTCAATAGACTCAAGCTGGGCACTGTAGCTGCTTTATTTACTGAGAGACGGGCGGCCCTATGTTTTGGCGTTTGGGGCCGGGCCCTGGGGCCCATATTATGTGACATATGGGGCTCATGTGTACATATAACAATATAATTATCAGGAGCAATCTGTGTACAAACTCTGAGCCCTGAAGGTGCTTAATTAGATGAGAAACGGCCGGCCCTTTGTTTTAACATTTGGGGCCCTGGGGCCCATAATATTTGACTTATGGGCTCATGTACATATGTTGAAGTATAATTCTCAAGTGCTATCAGTAAACTCAAGCTGGCCATTGTAGCTGGTTTATTTACTGAGTAACGGCCGGCCCTATGTTTTAGCGTTTGGGGCCCTGGGCCCATATTATGTGACATATGGGGGGGGGGGTCATATATACATAAGACAATATAATACTAAAGACCTATCTGTGTACCAAATCTGAACCATGTAGCTACTTTATTTGCTGAGAAACGGCCGGCCCTTTGTTTTAATATCTGGGGCCCCTAGCCTTGTACATCTGGGGCCAAAATGGGCAAAAAGCACATCTACAACTTAGGGCCCATATATATGCCATATATGAGCCTTTATGATCTTGTACTTTTAGAGCTAGGCTTGTCAATCAAAGAAAGTCTGTGGCAAGATGGAATCTAAACCAAGATTAAATCTACCCAAAGCTGGTGACAAAAGGGCATGGAATGAGTTAGATAGTGAACTGTCAGAAGCATTGGAATCACTCCCTATTTACAAAGACCCAACAGTAGAGCTAGAAAGAAGAGAAAATTTTATTTACAACTTCCTAGAAGAAAAATACGGTGTCAAACAACCACCCAAAGCAAAAGATCAGAAGAAAGTGCAGAAGTCTTGCCAACAGAAAAGACTTCGCAAAATGAAACAAGATCTTATGAAGAAACTCAAGTAAGCAATGAAAGACAACAAATCAGACCATGTGAAGCAAGAGTTCTTTGAAGCTCTTTGACCCCAAAGCATCGCAAGGAGCACCAAGCTTCTCCAGAGATGTAGCGAATAAGTATTTCAGCACAACCTATCAAGACAAAAAGCGAGATTACCGATACAATCCCTTGAGAGGCATCCCAAAACCTGCAGCTCCAAGGCACCAACTGTCGTAAGATCCGCCATCCATGGCAGAACTTGAGGAAGCAATACTGAGAAAGAGGAATAAATCTGCTCTAGGAACCAATGCCATCCCATACCTGGTGTACAAGAAATGTCCAAAAGTCCTTTCCGTATTGTATGGTATCCTCAGAAGAGTTTGGAAGAAGGGCAAAATCCCCCTGTCATGGAGAATTGGAGAAGCAGTTCTGATACCAAAAGAGGATGATACATCAAGGTCAGAACTGTTTAGAAACATAACTTTGACAAATGTTAGCGGGAAGATGTTCTTCCAAGTGCTTGCAAATCGCCTGTTGTCCTATATGACAAAAAATGGCTATATAGACCAAGCCATCCAGAAGGGATTTCTACCAGGTATAGCAGGTAGCGTTGAATACACTCAAGCCCTGATGGAGACCCTCCTTGATGCTAAACATAATGCTCGTGAGATTGTTGTAGCATGGCTGGACCTGGTTAATGCATATGGGTCGGTTGCTCATAACCTGATCCAGTTTGCACTGGAATGGTATAACCTTGCCATCCACTCGTGAGCTAATCTTTATTTAACTACTATAACGAGCTGTTTGTAAGAGTGAGAACCCAGACATGGACTTCAGATTGGTTTATGTAACCAATTGGCTTATTCCAAGAATGTCCACTCTCCGTTGTGCTCTTCCTGATGGTTTTCAACCTCCTATTGGACTTACTGAAGACCAAGCAAGATCAAGGATACCAGTTGAAGAACACAGACTTCAAACAGTCCCAGAAAGCATACGCAAATGACCTGACAATTATAGCAGGAAGTGTTGATGGATGTAGAGAACTTCTCACCCTGGTTGAAACCTCCTGAAGTGGACCAGAACGATGGAAGCTAAACCTACTAAATGTAGAAGTCTGGCCACGAAGAAGTCAAACACTGTCAGGACAAATGGAAGGACATCAACAACCTATGCACCATATGACCCACAACTTCACATCAGTGGGAAGGACATCCCGTTTATCCACCAATCATCCATGAGATTTCTCGGTCAAGAGATATTCAAGGATCTGAACGACAAAGAAGTCCAATATGGTGTCGAGTCCAAACTGAAGATTCTCCTAGAGAGAGTAAACAATGACCAAGTCAACAGTATCGCTAAGATGTGGATATATGAAAACCACATTGTGAGCAGGATAGCTTGGGAATTCATCATCTACTGCTTCCCAGTGTCATTTGCCCAAAATCTTCAAGCAGTGGCTACACGCTACCTCAAGAGATGGACAGGCCTGCCGAAATGCGCCAACACCTCTATTCTCTACAGAAAGAGAGTTAACAAGAGCCTTCAACTGAAAGCTTTAACAACGCATTTCAAATGTATGCAGTTGGTGAAGTACCACATCATGAAATACTCTGTGGACGAGGAGACACAGTTCATCTATGGTCACATAGAGCAGAGACTGAGAGGAAAGAAACAGTGGAATGGTGTGAAAGAGCTGCATGAAAGAGAAAGACATCTTTTTATCAACGAGCTATGCAGAGGGCAACATGGTCGCCAGGGCCTGGGCTTCATCAAGGGTCAGAAGCGCCAAGAGCAGATGTCTAAGCAAGAGCATAGGAGCACGCTATCATCCATTACCAAAGATGTCTCAGAAGAGCACCTGCTTGTCTCCTTATATGGAATGGCAAAACAAGGTCGCTTTCTAGGATGGTAAACAGCCATGCACATGGACACAACCAAGATGGAATAGTCTCCTCTACTCCTGGTCACCTGAGATGCTGAAATTTTACCTCAACTCAATCCAAGACACACTACCCTCACCTGCCAACGTGAAGACCTCGAACAAACACCCACTAGGTCAGTGTACTCTCTATGGCTACAACTGCTGCACAATGCTGCACATATTCAACTGCTGCCAGTACTCTCTTAGAACAGGCCGTTACAACTGGAGACATGGCATGGTACTCTGAGAGATAGTCCATCAACTAGTTCCTGCTGTTTTGAAAGCTAGATTTGGGACAGTAGGCGACGGAGATCAACATAAAGTCACCGGCATTTCATTCAGAACTGAGACTGGAACGAATGCATATGTGTAAGTGACGTCATTGTGCTATGTAATTTGTGGTAGAAGAAGCATTTTGAAGGTATTTGGTTATATACCGGTAATGCCCCCTTAATGAACTGTGACCCCAATTCTGTTTACACCCTATGGGTACTGGATATAAACGACACATATGTGCAAGTTACGTAGCTGTAGGGTGTAACATGTTGGAAAAGAAGCATTTTGAAAGTTGTTGCCAGAAAAAGGAAGAACCGGATAGCATTACAGTACCTAGCTGGGGTGTTGTTACGAGTCGTACTTGACTCAAGGCCAAAATCACCCTTTACCCAAATTCACACGAATGCACAACACAAATACACTGTTTGATTAAGCTAACAAAATCTAAGTCTTTAATTGAAAGTAATGTAGGATTGGTACAATATATGACAACAAAATGCACATATAAAATAATCACACAATCACAATAATGTTTTAAGTTATTGGTACTTAGCCAGCATTCATCTTCTTGAAGATAACAGAGTTCTTGCAATGTTCTGGACGGCTGATGTATATATCCTTAATCACTTGTCCTGTGAAATCCAGTGCACACTTGCGTAACTTATAAATATCCTTGCGTATGAAATCCTCACACAAAAATGGCGTTGCTTTCTCCAAACCGTTATCTCCTTGCGTTGCTTTCTCCAAACTTAACTCCTTGCGCTGCTTTGGTGCTATTTCCACCTTTCACACAATATCATCAGGAAGCAGGACTGCGATGCAGTTGCCCCACTTATATTGACAGTTGCGTTGAATCAAAACACCAGACTTCAGTAAGTCGACAGACGTATTCTAGATCTTCTCCGACAACACTGGCAAATAGTAGTACTTTGACTACATAAAATATTTCTGGTTTGCAATTTCCTTTCTTTGAAGGAATTGGACTGTAAGCATATTAGCTAGCCCAGATCAACACTATCAACTGTGAATAATTGTAATTATTTGAAACTTTTAAACTAATTCACACAAGCAAAATGAAAACTCACTCAGAAATTTTCGTGACTCATCCGAGTTCACTTCTTCAGCTGTTGTGACTGCTGGTAGACGTTAGTGGTACTGGAGTCACGTGATCGATCTTGTGATATCGATCCATGTGACTCCAGAAGCCTTCCGTAGGTCTTGGGGAGGTGGTGGCGGCCTCTGTCTTGGTTGAGGTCTGGGTTGTTGGTAGCTATGTAAATAGACTCCTTCACACCCCTCTGATACCATCTTTGTTCAGTGTCCAGAATATTGACCTCCTTGGGGTCAAATGAATGTTTGTGTGATTTCATATGTGCACCGACGGGGGAAGACTCACGCTTGTGCTCTGAAATGCGTTTACTTAGTGCTCTTTCCGATTCCCGAACGTAGGTGGAAGGACAGTCACCGCACTTGATCCTGTCCGCTCAAGTTTCTGGGGTTTGTCTTTCGGAGACACAAGCATGCTGCGGATGGTGTTTGCAGGTTTGGAATGCACTGTCACACCCGGTTGTCTAATTTTACAGTTGATGGCTTCCGACACCCCTTGCACGTACGGGAGGGTGATATGTCCTTTAGGAGGATTATCAGTTCGGCGTTTGGGTTTAGGTGAGACTTTCTTGCTGTGCGGTGTGTTCCAAGCCCATTTGTGTATCCACAAATGGATAAAGAACGCTTCACATGTTGTAATTCACTGTCCAGACTAGCTTGATCCGACGAAAGGGTTTCAGCCCTGTGAGTAAGAGTACGAATGACCCCGAGTTTGTGCTCAAGAGGTTGGTGGCTGGCAAAACTTAGGTACTAATCCGTGTGTGTACTTTTTCTGTACACACTAAAGCTCAACTTGCCATTCGGGAACCTCCGATGTTGTGGGGTATAACTGTCTATATGTCTGATAACTAATAACTTCTTCATCCTTTAAAGTCTTGAGTTGATCAATAAGCTGGTTCTTATACTTGGGATTCGGATCTTTCTTGATGGCTTTGTACGTGCTCGTATCGCTTAAAAGATCCTTAGCCTTCTCCTGATACGTGTTTTGTTTAAAATCACAGTGGATCTGCCCTTGTCGGCAGGCAGAATCATAATTGACTCATCATATTTTAAGTTCCTCAGCGCATCTCTTTCCTCCTTCGAGATGTTACTAGGGGGGATTTTTGCATGCTCAAGAATGTCAACATACTCTAATCTAAGCCGTGCAGCTTCATCACTATCATGACCAATTACTTTTGAGGCCGATTCAATGCCGGGGACGAATTCGACAACCGGTAATTTGGTGGGACTTACCGCGAAATTCAGCCCTTTCTGTAAAGCAGACAGTTCAGGCTGCGTGAGTTGTTTATCCGACTTGTTGATTACCCATCTGTTGGTAACATCCTTGCGTTCAGAGTCTTTTATATCCACAATCGGCTTGTGTTTTCCCCGCGAATCATCCTTTTTCGCACTTGACAGACGAGCAAATTTGTTTTGTTGTCGTGACCTGCATTTCTCCCATTCAGCTTTCCGCGCATGCGTAACCCAATCTTTTACTTCCGTGTAGGTTTCCATGGGCAAAATAGTAAACAATTCCTCATCAATGTCCGCGATTTGATTCTTGACAATATCCAAGGTAGCGTAAATTTGCCTTATGCGTTCACCAACAAGCTGGTTTTGCTCGTTGTGCTCGTTGAAGGATCTTATCCGCATTAATCCCTTTCACAGAAGATTTAAGCTTGAGACTGACAGGTGTCGTATGATGGTGTTTACAATGCAGCGTAAAATGAAGATGGTTTCTAAACCTCGCAGATTTGCGTTCCAGAAATTCAAAACGTCTCACTAGTTTTGTGACCATCCGGCCGTGATCGCTATCGAGACGGGAATGAAGATTAAACTGCTGTGGCGTAGACATAATTATTTGAAACTTTTAAAACTAATTCACACAAGCAAAATGAAAACTCACTCAGAAATTTTCGTGACTCATCCGAGTTCACTTCTTCAGCTGTTGTGACTGCTGGTAGACGTTAGCGGTACTGGAGTCACGTGATCGATCTTGTGATATCGATCCATGTGACTCAGAAGCCTGGATGTGACTCCAGAAGCCTGAATAACTGTGTTCACATTTTCTTATATCGCAAGCAGTTGGAAATCCCAAATGCCAAATGTGATCTTGGAAATTCCCAAGCCTTAATTATAACATTAACCTTTCACATGACATCATTTCCTGAGGGGAATCCCGTGATGTCATCTTCACTTTACAACCTCAGGGGGTTTCCAAATATTCCAAATTAGATATGATTCAACTTGTTTTGCTCAATTTGAGAGGGGAATTCCCCCAAAATGTCATCACTCATGTAACTTTGTAAACAAAGATAAATCATCAAATTAAATTACTCAGCTAGGTAAAGAAGAAAGAAACTACTGAAACACAAGAGAAGATGAAGAAAGAAGTCACTTGGCACCCCCGGGATTTGAACCTTAGACCCCTCGCATCAAGCACACGATCACGGACCGGAAGCTACACGGGTAACGCTGCCCGGGGCAGCGATTCCGTAAACAGTTAACATTTGGGGTTATTGCGTCATCGCAGACCCTGGAATTCACGCATGCGCAGTGGTTTTCATCGTGGTATTTTGTGGTATCTATATATACCATCATTCCTTCCCAAGAATATCAGCATCCGCTTGAAATTGTTTTCTGTAACATAAGTCATTTTTTAAAATAATATTATTTTCTTCTTCTTCTTCTTGTTCTTGTTCTTGTTCTTGTTCTTGTTCTTGTTCTTGTTCTTGTTCTTGTTCTTGTTCTTGTTCTTGTTCTTGTTCTTGTTCTTATTCTTATTCTTATTCTTATTCTTATTCTTCTTATTCTTATTCTTATTCTTATTCTTATTCTTATTCTTATTCTTATTATTATTATTTGCAGATATCTATTTCGATTGTGATTATGGCGTACAAGCCTCTGAGGATAATGCACCTGATGTTACATTCAGAATGTGTAGACTTGGCAAAGCGCACCCTCACTATATTCAAGTCTGTAAGTAGTCCAAGTCGATAAAGCCTTGTAAATGAAAAGCAGTTAAGGTGGAACTACACCCCTGTGCCTATTTACACCCTCTGCCTATTTTTTTTGCATTTTTCTCAAAAAATATAGCGTATTGGTGACAAGTAAGATATGTATATTTAGGGCACGGACTACAACTAGTGGAAATTCAGCAACTCAGGGCAAGTAGTTATTGATTTATTGATCAAATACTGGTTTTCCCACATTTTTGACTGTAACTCCACAACTTTTGTCTGTGCTGAAATGAAATTTCCAGTGCAGTAGTTGTACGTAGTGCTTGCCCCTATAATATATATATCTTACTTGTCACCAATGCGCTATCATTTTTGAGAAAAATGCAAAAATAGGCACAAAATTGCCCAGGGGTGTAGTACCACCTTAAGTGATTTTAACTTTCTGCTACAACGAAATGAGCGTAAATCGTAAGTTATTAGTTTCGAGACGTTCTGGCTGCTGAGCCCGCTGCACCTGTTCAATCCAATAGTAAGCCTGTGTGTCCTTTTAAAATGGGGTTACAATGGGTAATTCACACTGTAAAATAGGTAATGGGGATACATCCTGCACAAGAACACAATGGGGAACGATTGCTCGCCACGCGAGGAAACTGAATATATTAAATAAGAAAGAATGAACAGTTTACCAACCCAACGTGTTACAATTAAACATGACAACAAATAAATACAAATCCCGACCGGAACACAACCCAACTTGAAAACAAACAAACAAGGGAATGTGCCGGCATGGGAATCGAACCCACGACTTCCGATCTCTACACGGACGCCTTATCCATTAGGCAGGGCTGCGACACTAAATAATTTGCATAGCAAAATGACCCGTCTCCTCCGCAGCCAATTTGGTTCCGCTCCATCGAAATCAAGCTGGTCACGGAAGAGACTACCCTCCTTTGTGTTTGTTCATTTGTGTATGGAGAGCCCTTCTTGGAGTCCGTAATGACTTAGGCTACGCTCTCAGCTAGAGTCCGACGCTGCATTGTACTAGAAATACCTTTTCTGTGAAATCGCTATAGAGCCAATCCGGGAACACGTATTCGTTTTGAAAATATAGCATTAAAATTAGTAATCACCCTTGTGGCCCCCGTGCAGTGGAAAACCTTAATTCTTTCATTAAAAAGAAATGAAAATTAAAAAAAAACACGGATCTACCTGTGCACCTATAAAATGAGTACAGCAATTTGTCTCAAATATGAATGAATTTTAAGAAACATACGAGATATGATGAACATTGACCTAACGCCATGATAGTGGGATCTATTAGTCGTTTTATATACAATGTATATACCGTATTGTCATAATACCAATATTTGTCATAATATATAATGAGTAATATTTAGCAACGTAAATGTGCAGTTCATATGCACAAACGAATACTGATCTTTATGATATTCAGGTTTGGGTACATCACATATAACATGTCACATAGGAGGTCATACGTGTTGACCTTCATCTATTGTATTTGTTCATCTGTGTATGGAGAGGAGAAACGCCATTAAACGCCATTAAAACTCCATCAGTATTAGGCGTAGTTCAGTGAACTCACCGGATTGTTATTCCAAGTACTTTGATAATACAGATAATATGTATTAATGGGTCGAGACGATTGCATTGAAAAACCTAATAAATTATTCATAACAGTTACGTAATCAATCGATAGTGCGGACACTTTTCATTTGCAAACCACCAGAATTCGAGATATTTTAGCGTTGGAAAAGAAACCACGTGAATAGAGTGCCCTCTCAAGAATATCAACTCTCTGCATTAGGCTACCAGCTCCCACTGATAAACGGTGGTTAAAACCAACGCACTGAAGAGTCTATTGTTCTATTGTATCCGATTTGAGCGCTGACATATTGGAAAATGTTGCCAATCAATATTCATGAAGTCGTGCGATCGACACCTACAGCTGTTCAATTGGGCGACTTTATTGTTAGGTGCTTTTATTCATACATCGAGCTGTATCGGTTGATCCGCAATTATATTTAATATAGTATTATAGGCCTACAAGTATGATTTACTTTATTGATTGATTCGGAAATAGTACGGCTATATGCTTCTCGAGTTATTAGCAAATATATCACATTTGAGGTCCAGGGTAGACTCCTATATACGCGATGCTCATGTAAAATATTATGGTAGGCCTATACATAATAAAACACGATGTGGACCGCGGCTAATGTCCTTAAAAATACTACAGTAGGAGTGATATCATAATTACTTCAAATCCTATAATGTAGACCTATTGGCAAACAATGTAGACAACTTACTTGTGTAGATTCTTATATCCGCCACACAGAGCGCATACTTTGCCTATGCAGCTGAACTGTCCGTAGCAAAGTGGTAGAGCAAATCGTGTTCACCGAGTATAATCAAATGAGCGCCCAAACCAATTTTGGCGCTGCAATAGGTTTGTATTGTAGGTGAACCTCTGTTTTGTGTGCATGGGACAACTCACGCACACCCTTGGGATGGACTAGTACAAAAGGTACCTCTCGTTCGTATAGGCGCTTTTACGTGACTTTCGTTTCATCACTTATTGACAGTAGCCTGCCTATTATAGCGTTAATACGCTGGTCAGGTCAGTTACCGATTTCATGGCGGAAGCCCTTTGTCTCGAACAAAAGGTACCTCTCGATGAATAGCGTGTCGGGAACTCCAATTGGCACAAAGGAACAATAAGCGTTAAATAATCTATTCCCCCTCCTTCCTATATAAGCTCCTTGGTTAAAACGGAATCTAATGTAAGCAGTCGAGGAATACAATACACACAAACAAATATTACGCAAGTACACAAGTGAAGGAGATCATTATATACAGATAACAATACATCAGACATGATTCGAATCGGTGATTGAATTATCCTGCTCAACATAACTGTCCTCGCTATCCTAAATGAATGAATTATATAATATTTTGAACTACACTACTCCAAGAAATTAAAGGAACAAACCTATATTTCATGTTTTCAGCAAAGATAAAACTTAAATACATTGAAAAATTGGTTCAACTTCATTGCAGACAAATTCCATTGTTTGCTAGACATAATGACTAATGAAAAAATGTGTTTCTCCAATCAGCTGGTCCTCAGAGTATCGGAGTGTCCAATTGTCAAATTTTGGCATTATTTTTGCTTACAAAACAAAATGTTCTCCAAACTTAAACAGTTTTGAAATCAAAATCTCCACAAATCATTCTTAAGTGGTGCCTAGTAATGGGTATGACCTCCTCGGCTGCTATACACTCTTCACAACGTTGATGCATGCTCTGGATCAGGGTGCGGAGAGAGTCCTGAGGAATGTTCATCCACTCTTCAATCAGAGCATCTCTTAGTGACTGGACATTGTCCGTTGTCTTACCCGTCTACCAAGCATGTCCCAAGCATGTTCAATTGGATTCAGGTCAGGTGACCTTGCAGGCCAGTCCAGAGTCTCAATTCCCTCATTGTCCAGGAAGTTCATCACAACACGAGCGATATGTGGACGGGCGTTATCCTGCATAAGAATGAAATTTTGACCAATTGCACGAGCAATGGGGACAGCAACAGGTCTCAGTACCTCATCTCTGTATCTTACACCCGTCAGTGAGCCTCTGTCTATCACAATAAGGTCCGTACGTCCGTTCAAAAAGATCCCTGCCCAGACCATGACGGACCCACCTCCAAAATGATCAACTTCAACAATGTTACAGTTAGCATATCGTTCTCCTTGACGTCTCCATACCCTCACACGCCTATCATTGGTGGAAACAGTGAATCTGCTCTCATTTGTGAACAATCATCATCTTGCCAAAGTTGGTGATTTCTGGCAAAGTCCAATCTGGCTCTGCGGTGCCGTGGGATCAAAATGGGACCTGTTGCAGGTCTTCTAGCGTTCATTCCGTCTTCATGCAAACGACTCTTACTGTTTCATTGCTCATACGCACACCAGCCCCTCTGCGGAAGTCCATATTTATGGATCTTGCTGTACTCTGGCGGTTCCGACGAGCAAGCAACTGGAGATAACGGTCTTGCCGGGGGTTGTGATACGTCTGCGGCCTTGGCCTGGTCTTCTGCCATACAGACCATCTTCCAGGTAGCGATGATATGCACGATTAATGACACTGGGGGATAACGCTGTGTGTGACCTTCTGCAAGCATCTGGACAACCCTAGCAACCTCAACCTCGGTTAATTCGCCATCAACAACATCCCACATGCTCAGAAGACTGAGCGGTACCAGTAGAAATTGGATTAACATGTTGGAATGAAGAAATCTGAGAAAAGCTTATGGAGTCTGCTTTACACAAAATCAGTTCTTTGAGTGAACACATGGATGTCCAAGGCCGTAAGTCCTTAAAGACATGCATGATTTCACATTTGACTGTCCAGTATTGCTAAGATTACAATAGGCTACACATGGTATACATATGACATGTCCTTGATGCTTTCTGTTGATGCAATACCCAGTTAAAGTTATTACATAACCTTGTTCCTCTAATTTCTTGGAGTAGTGTACAATCTAGGCAACTGGACTTTTTTGAGTGGGACATTTTCACGTTCTATCTTCTCTATCCTGAACGCATCAACAGCCCGACTGATCTTCTGGCGGTAAAAGTTCACTGACCTGTGAAGCGGATGTTGTTGTATCACAGGTCACCTTCGAGTTCAACCTGAGAGGTATCTTCCTGATCGCTGAACTGTAGGCCCCGGCCAAGTTGTGACGTAGGCCGCCTCCCCTATTCAGTGAAGGTTCCTCTGGGGTGGACTAGCGCTTGACGTAGCGTGTTCTTGGGCTTGAAGGACACCGGTACCCCTTTGTCTCGAAAAATCCGGCGGAGTTTTTCTGACAGTCCAGAGACGTAGGGGATGGTGATGTTCTTACCACGTTTTACTTCTCCGTCACCTTGGGTCTTGCGTGCGGCGGAGTCTTTGTCGGTGGATTTGGTCTGAGAGAGAGCGTTTTGAAAGGTCCAATTGCGATAACCGCAACGGTTCAGTGCTTTATGTAGGTGTTCACGTTCCTGTTCCTTCGCGTTCTCGCTAGAGGGAATAGTGTTCGCTCTGTGAAATAAAGTCCGTATTACACCCAGTTTATGGATCAATGGGTGGTGCGAGTCGAACAATTAACAGATACTGATCTGTGTGAGTGTCCTTGCGATATACCGATGTTTCTAGACTTCCATCGCTTTGCACGGTGACCAAACAGTCCGAAGAAAGCAAGTTTGTCATCTTTCAGTTCTTCCTGGGTGAACTTAAACATGATTTTTTCTCAAAGCGGACCAGAGAAAGTTCATTTTTAAGTTAAAAGTTTAAAAAAAAAAAAAAAAAAAATAGGAATCAGTGCACACATGCTATATGCATGGGTGCTGTATAATATTATACCATGGATCAGTGCACTGCATCTAAGTATATGCTGTATTGCGTATAAAATTATACCATGGATGCTGTATAATATTATACCAGCATCAGTGCACACATGCTATGCATGGGTGCTGTATAATATTTGTGTTGGGGTTCGGACATAGAGTTAGAGTTTATTGACGACGACAACGTCGTCGTGTACCGACGCGTGCACGGCGACGCTGAAGCGGAACGATGGGAGTTATACGCGTTTCGTGATTTTTGCTGGACGCGTCTCGGTCGTCTCGCTTTCGACGCTATTCTAGACGTACGCGGTTGTCATTTCGCGACGTCGGGCGTCGACTTCAAAATTAGGTTAGGGTTTAGAATTAGGGACGGCTATACGTTAGAAGTACATATAGGATTTAGGGTTATTGCGATGGTTAGATTAGGGGTATGATTGTGGGTGTAATTTTAGGGCACCCCCCCATTTATAAAACATTCTTCCATTTAGACAACATGGGATATTTTTAGCATGCAATAACAAGATCCATTGTGCAAAATCACAGGTCCATTGCAATGCAAACAGACAATGTAAACAGCTAGCCCTCATTTTATATTCATAACCTTGGATTAAGGGTGTAAATTACAAAAGGTGTTACATAACAAGCATCTATGCAGGGCCATGCAGAATCATAGGTTATGTGTGTACTGTAGTACATTGTAGTATTGGGAAATTTGCCTACTGAATAGAATGCTAATGCACAAAAATTAAATGAACATCAGGGAAAAGTTAAATTATATTTTTTTAAAATTAAATGCAGGCTTTTTGCTAATCAATGGTTTGTTGGATGTGTTCGCCATCTCACGATGCGTCACAAATTACAAATAATTGACGCATCATTTCAAACGGCATAACTGCGTATTTAGCCGATAAAATTCGGTATGCATAAAATTTCATTTTAAAAAGGCTTAATCTTGTATATGTTGTTGCTACCCTATGGCGATTACAGATATGGCCATATGGCATGCATGCGCTCAGCTACATGCAGTTTCGGTCAAAGAAGAACGGCACTTGTTTACATTTTGAGAGCGTGCACAGCGTAAACACGGACGTGTGTTTCTGATCTGTGATTCAATCGTCTGACAATCATAACAACATACGCGGTAATCTGATTGGCCGATTAAGCGTCAAAATGTCGCTCATTAACAGGGCGCTTGCGTCAATCTGAGTAAGTACGTTCTTCTCTGAAACTGAGTGTGGTTCAACATGCATGCATGTATATGTGTACTGTGTAAGTAAGCTTAAACAAATTTTTGTGTACTCACTTCATCAAAATTGAATTCACTATAAATCCATTATAACTTGACTTCGACGAAAACATGGAATTGAATCAAACCTTATAGTTAAATATATAGACCTAGCCTTTCAAGCACATGACACTGTTCACTTTCAAGTTTCAACTCTTATTATTTCATAAAACCGCCACTTCGCAATAGATAGGATGTCGCCATTCTTATTTGATTTGTTTTTCTTGTTGCACACCACTATACATGCAAAAATCCTCATTGAACGACATGTTCATATTGATGATTTTGTCAATGCTGATGGGAACTACAAATGAAATTTGGTATCAAAATAAAGCTATTCATAAGTGATAATGTTATTATATTATCTGTATACCATGCTAATCATCAACTTCTTTTTAACCATCAACCTTACAACCCCCTCCCACCCCACCCCATTTTTTTTTTTTTACATTAAATCAACCTGGTGTGGTTCTCAGAATAAAACACTGAGTTTGGAGTTTGATTCAAACCCGATTTGGTGGTGTGTAAAATCAAGATTTGTTCAAGTCTACTCACCACATACTCACAACAAGTATGCATTTCTCAATGGGCTAACTTTTTAGCCTGATTACAAGTCTGTCCTTTTTAAACAACAATTTCTCATTCAATTAAGCATCAAAATAAATTGCAAATTTCTAGATTTTTTTATTTTTATTTTTTTATGAAACAATATGGACTTTTCATGGTCCATTTCGAAAAAAAATCCTCTTGTAAGTATATGCTGTATTGCTGGTATAATATTATACCATGGATGCTGGTATAATATTATACCAGTGCACACATGCTATGCATGGGTGCTGGTATAATATTATACCATGGATGCTGGTATAATATTATACCATGATGCTGTATAATATTATACCAGTGCACACATGCTATGCATGGGTGCTGGTATAATATTATACCATGGATGCTGGTATAATATTATACCAGCATCAGTGCACTGTACAAGTATATGCTGTATTGCTGGTATAATATTATACCATGGATGCTGGTATAATATTATACCAGTGCACACATGCTATGCATGGGTGCTGGTATAATATTATACCATGGATGCTGGTATAATATTATACCATGGATGCTGTATAATATTATACCAGTGCACACATGCTATGCATGGGTGCTGGTATAATATTATACCATGCATGCTGGTATAATATTATACCATGGATGCTGTATAATATTATACCAGTGCACACATGCTATGCATGGGTGCTGGTATAATATTATACCATGGATGCTGGTATAATATTATACCAGCATCAGTGCACTGCATCTAAGTATATGCTGTATTGCTGGTATAATATTATACCATGGATGCTGGTATAATATTATACCATGGATCAGTGCACTGCATCATATGCTGTATTGCTGGTATAATATTATACCATGGATGCTGTATAATATTATACCAGTGCACACATGCTATGATGGGTGCTGGTATAATATTATACCATGGATGCTGGTATAATATTATACCAGCATCAGTGCACTGCATCATAGTTTATGCTGTATTGCTGGTATAATATTATACCATGGATGCTGGTATAATATTATACCAGTGCACACATGCTATGCATGGGTGCTGGTATAATATTATACCATGGATGCTGGTATAATATTATACCATGGATGCTGTATAATATTATACCAGTGCACACATGCTATGCATGGGTGCTGGTATAATATTATACCATGGATGCTGGTATAATATTATACCAGCATCAGTGCACTGTACAAGTATATGCTGTATTGCTGGTATAATATTATACCATGGATGCTGGTATAATATTATACCAGTGCATCCATGGTATAATATTATACCAGCACCCATGCATAGCATGGATGCTGGTATAATATTATACCATGGATGCTGTATAATATTATACCAGTGCACACATGCTATGCATGGGTGCTGGTATAATATTATACCATGGATGCTGGTATAATATTATACCAGCATCAGTGCACTGTACAAGTATATGCTGTATTGCTGGTATAATATTATACCATGGATGCTGGTATAATATTATACCAGTGCACACATGCTATCCTCTTGTAAGTATATGCTGTATTGCTGGTATAATATTATACCATGGATGCTGGTATAATATTATACCAGTGCACACATGCTATGCATGGGTGCTGGTATAATATTATACCATGGATGCTGGTATAATATTATACCATGGATGCTGTATAATATTATACCAGTGCACACATGCTATGCATGGGTGCTGGTATAATATTATACCATGGATGCTGGTATAATATTATACCAGCATCAGTGCACTGTACAAGTATATGCTGTATTGCTGGTATAATATTATACCATGGATGCTGGTATAATATTATACCAGTGCACACATGCTATGCATGGGTGCTGGTATAATATTATACCATGGATGCTGGTATAATATTATACCATGGATGCTGTATAATATTATACCAGTGCACACATGCTATGCATGGGTGCTGCTATAATATTATACCATGGATGCTGGTATAATATTATACCATGGATGCTGTATAATATTATACCAGTGCACACATGCTATGCATGGGTGCTGGTATAATATTATACCATGGATGCTGGTATAATATTATACCAGCATCAGTGCACTGCATCTAAGTATATGCTGTATTGCTGGTATAATATTATACCATGGATGCTGGTATAATATTATACCATGGATCAGTGCACTGCATCATATGCTGTATTGCTGGTATAATATTATACCATGGATGCTGTATAATATTATACCAGTGCACACATGCTATGCATGGGTGCTGGTATAATATTATACCATGGATGCTGGTATAATATTATACCATGGATGCTGTATAATATTATACCAGTGCACACATGCTATGCATGGGTGCTGGTATAATATTATACCATGGATGCTGGTATAATATTATACCAGCATCAGTGCACTGCATCTAAGTATATGCTGTATTGCTGGTATAATATTATACCATGGATGCTGGTATAATATTATACCATGGATGCTGGTATAATATTATACCATGGATGCTGTATAATATTATACCAGTGCTCACATGTATGTTGCTGGTATAATATTATACCATGGATGCTGGTATAATATTATACCATGGATGCTGTATAATATTATACCAGTGCACACATGCTATGCATGGGTGCTGGTATAATATTATACCATGGATGCTGGTATAATATTATACCAGCATCAGTGCACTGCATCTAAGTATATGCTGTATTGCTGGTATAATATTATACCATGGATGCTGGTATAATATTATACCATGGATCAGTGCACTGCATCATATGCTGTATTGCTGGTATAATATTATACCATGGATGCTGTATAATATTATACCAGTGCACACATGCTATGCATGGGTGCTGGTATAATATTATACCATGGATGCTGGTATAATATTATACCAGCATCAGTGCACTGCATAAGTATATGCTGTATTGCTGGTATAATATTATACCATGGATGCTGGTATAATATTATACCAGTGCACACATGCTATGCATGGGTGCTGGTATAATATTATACCATGGATGCTGGTATAATATTATACCATGGATGCTGTATAATATTATACCAGTGCACACATGCTATGCATGGGTGCTGGTATAATATTATACCATGGATGCTGGTATAATATTATACCAGCATCAGTGCACTGTACAAGTATATGCTGTATTGCTGGTATAATATTATACCATGGATGCTGGTATAATATTATACCAGTGCACACATGCTATGCATGGGTGCTGGTATAATATTATACCATGGATGCTGGTATAATATTATACCATGGATGCTGTATAATATTATACCAGTGCACACATGCTATGCATGGTGCTGGTATAATATTATACCATGGATGCTGGTATAATATTATACCATGGATGCTGTATAATATTATACCAGTGCACACATGCTATGCATGGGTGCTGGTATAATATTATACCATGGATGCTGGTATAATATTATACCAGCATCAGTGCACTGCATCTAAGTATATGTGTATTGCTGGTATAATATTATACCATGGATGCTGGTATAATATTATACCATGGATCAGTGCACTGCATCATATGCTGTATTGCTGGTATAATATTATACCATGGATGCTGTATAATATTATACCAGTGCACACATGCTATGCATGGGTGCTGGTATAATATTATACCATGGATGCTGGTATAATATTATACCAGCATCAGTGCACTGCATGAACATGATTTTTTCTCAAAGCGGACCAGAGAAAGTTCATTTTTTTTTTAAAAGTTTAAAAAAAAAAAAAAAAAAAAAAATAGGAATCAGTGCACACATGCTATATGCATGGGTGCTGTATAATATTATACCATGGATCAGTGCACTGCATCTAAGTATATGCTGTATTGCGTATAAAATTATACCATGGATGCTGTATAATATTATACCAGCATCAGTGCACACATGCTATGCATGGGTGCTGTATAATATTTGTGTTGGGGTTCGGACATAGAGTTAGAGTTTATTGACGACGACAACGTCGTCGTGTACCGACGCGCGCACGGCGACGCTGAAGCGGAACGATGGGAGTTATACGCGTTTCGTGATTTTTGCTGGACGCGTCTCGGTCGTCTCGCTTTCGACGCTATTCTAGACGTACGCGGTTGTCATTTCGCGACGTCGGGCGTCGACTTCAAAATTAGGTTAGGGTTTAGAATTAGGGACGGCTATACGTTAGAAGTACATATAGGATTTAGGGTTATTGCGATGGTTAGATTAGGGGTATGATTGTGGGTGTAATTTTAGGGTACCCCCCCCCCATTTATAAAACATTCTTCCATTTAGACAACATGGGATATTTTTAGCATGCAATAACAAGATCCATTGTGCAAAATCACAGGTCCATTGCAATGCAAACAGACAATGTAAACAGCTAGCCCTCATTTTATATTCATAACCTTGGATTAAGGGTGTAAATTACAAAAGGTGTTACATAACAAGCATCTATGCAGGGCCATGCAGAATCATAGGTTATGTGTGTACTGTAGTACATTGTAGTATTGGGAAATTTGCCTACTGAATAGAATGCTAATGCACAAAAATTAAATGAACATCAGGGAAAAGTTAAATTATATTTTTTTTAAATTAAATGCAGGCTTTTTGCTAATCAATGGTTTGTTGGATGTGTTCGCCATCTCACGATGCGTCACAAATTACAAATAATTGACGCATCATTTCAAACGGCATAACTGCGTATTTAGCCGATAAAATTCGGTATGCATAAAATTTCATTTTAAAAAGGCTTAATCTTGTATATGTTGTTGCTACCCTATGGCGATTACAGATATGGCCATATGGCATGCATGCGCTCAGCTACATGCAGTTTCGGTCAAAGAAGAACGGCACTTGTTTACATTTTGAGAGCGTGCACAGCGTAAACACGGACGTGTGTTTCTGATCTGTGATTCAATCGTCTGACAATCATAACAACATACGCGGTAATCTGATTGGCCGATTAAGCGTCAAAATGTCGCTCATTAACAGGGCGCTTGCGTCAATCTGAGTAAGTACGTTCTTCTCTGAAACTGAGTGTGGTTCAACATGCATGCATGTATATGTGTACTGTGTAAGTAAGCTTAAACAAATTTTTGTGTACTCACTTCATCAAAATTGAATTCACTATAAATCCATTATAACTTGACTTCGACGAAAACATGGAATTGAATCAAACCTTATAGTTAAATATATAGACCTAGCCTTTCAAGCACATGACACTGTTCACTTTCAAGTTTCAACTCTTATTATTTCATAAAACCGCCACTTCGCAATAGATAGGATGTCGCCATTCTTATTTGATTTGTTTTTCTTGTTGCACACCACTATACATGCAAAAATCCTCATTGAACGACATGTTCATATTGATGATTTTGTCAATGCTGATGGGAACTACAAATGAAATTTGGTATCAAAATAAAGCTATTCATAAGTGATAATGTTATTATATTATCTGTATACCATGCTAATCATCAACTTCTTTTAACCATCAACCTTACAACCCCCTCCCCCCCCCTCCCCATTTTTTTTTTACATTAAATCAACCTGGTGTGGTTCTCAGAATAAAACACTGAGTTTGGAGTTTGATTCAAACCCGATTTGGTGGTGTGTAAAATCAAGATTTGTTCAAGTCTACTCACCACATACTCACAACAAGTATGCATTTCTCAATGGGCTAACTTTTTAGCCTGATTACAAGTCTGTCCTTTTTAAACAACAATTTCTCATTCAATTAAGCATCAAAATAAATTGCAAATTTCTAGATTTTTTTTATTTTATTTTTTTTATGAAACAATATGGACTTTTCATGGTCCATTTCGAAAAAAAATCCTCTTGTAAGTATATGCTGTATTGCTGGTATAATATTATACCATGGATGCTGGTATAATATTATACCAGTGCACACATGCTATGCATTGGTGCTGGTATAATATTATACCATGGATGCTGGTATAATATTATACCATGGATGCTGTATAATATTATACCAGTGCACACATGCTATGCATGGGTGCTGGTATAATATTATACCATGGATGCTGGTATAATATTATACCAGCATCAGTTCACACATGCTATGCTGTATTGCTGGTATAATATTATACCATGGATGCTGGTATAATATTATACCAGTGCACACATGCTATGCATGGGTGCTGGTATAATATTATACCATGGATGCTGGTATAATATTATACCATGGATGCTGTATAATATTATACCAGTGCACACATGCTATGCATGGGTGCTGGTATAATATTATACCATGGATGCTGGTATAATATTATACCATGGATGCTGTATAATATTATACCAGTGCACACATGCTATGCATGGGTGCTGGTATAATATTATACCATGGATGCTGGTATAATATTATACCAGCATCAGTGCACTGCATCTAAGTATATGCTGTATTGCTGGTATAATATTATACCATGGATGCTGGTATAATATTATACCATGGATCAGTGCACTGCATCATATGCTGTATTGCTGGTATAATATTATACCATGGATGCTGTATAATATTATACCAGTGCACACATGCTATGCATGGGTGCTGGTATAATATTATACCATGGATGCTGGTATAATATTATACCATGGATGCTGTATAATATTATACCAGTGCACACATGCTATGCATGGGTGCTGGTATAATATTATACCATGGATGCTGGTATAATATTATACCAGCATCAGTGCACTGCATCTAAGTATATGCTGTATTGCTGGTATAATATTATACCATGGATGCTGGTATAATATTATACCAGTGCACACATGCTATGCATGGGTGCTGGTATAATATTATACCATGGATGCTGGTATAATATTATACCATGGATGCTGTATAATATTATACCAGTGCACACATGCTATGCATGGGTGCTGGTATAATATTATACCATGGATGCTGGTATAATATTATACCATGGATGCTGTATAATATTATACCAGTGCACACATGCTATGCATGGGTGCTGGTATAATATTATACCATGGATGCTGGTATAATATTATACCAGCATCAGTGCACTGCATCTAAGTATATGCTGTATTGCTGGTATAATATTATACCATGGATGCTGGTATAATATTATACCATGGATCAGTGCACTGCATCATATGCTGTATTGCTGGTATAATATTATACCATGGATGCTGTATAATAGTATACCAGTGCACACATGCTATGCATGGGTGCTGGTATAATATTATACCATGGATGCTGGTATAATATTATACCAGCATCAGTGCACTGCATAAGTATATGCTGTATTGCTGGTATAATATTATACCATGGATGCTGGTATAATATTATACCAGTGCACACATGCTATGCATGGGTGCTGGTATAATATTATACCATGGATGCTGGTATAATATTATACCATGGATGCTGTATAATATTATACCAGTGCACACATGCTATGCATGGGTGCTGGTATAATATTATACCATGGATGCTGGTATAATATTATACCAGCATCAGTGCACTGTACAAGTATATGCTGTATTGCTGGTATAATATTATACCATGGATGCTGGTATAATATTATACCAGTGCACACATGCTATGCATGGGTGCTGGTATAATATTATACCATGGATGCTGGTATAATATTATACCATGGATGCTGTATAATATTATACCAGTGCACACATGCTATGCATAGGTGCTGGTATAATATTATACCATGGATGCTGGTATAATATTATACCATGGATGCTGTATAATATTATACCAGTGCACACATGCTATGCATGGGTGCTGGTATAATATTATACCATGGATGCTGGTATAATATTATACCAGCATCAGTGCACTGCATCTAAGTATATGCTGTATTGCTGGTATAATATTATACCATGGATGCTGGTATAATATTATACCATGGATCAGTGCACTGCATCATATGCTGTATTGCTGGTATAATATTATACCATGGATGCTGTATAATATTATACCAGTGCACACATGCTATGCATGGGTGCTGGTATAATATTATACCATGGATGCTGGTATAATATTATACCAGCATCAGTGCACTGCATGAACATGATTTTTTCTCAAAGCGGACCAGAGAAAGTTCATTTTTTAAGTTAAAAGTTTAAAAAAAAAAAATTAAAAAAATAGGAATCAGTGCACACATGCTATATGCATGGGTGCTGTATAATATTATACCATGGATCAGTGCACTGCATCTAAGTATATGCTGTATTGCGTATAAAATTATACCATGGATGCTGTATAATATTATACCAGCATCAGTGCACACATGCTATGCATGGGTGCTGTATAATATTTGTGTTGGGGTTCGGACATAGAGTTAGAGTTTATTGACGACGACAACGTCGTCGTGTACCGACGCGCGCACGGCGACGCTGAAGCGGAACGATGGGAGTTATACGCGTTTCGTGATTTTTGCTGGACGCGTCTCGGTCGTCTCGCTTTCGACGCTATTCTAGACGTACGCGGTTGTCATTTCGCGACGTCGGGCGTCGACTTCAAAATTAGGTTAGGGTTTAGAATTAGGGACGGCTATACGTTAGAAGTACATATAGGATTTAGGGTTATTGCGATGGTTAGATTAGGGGTATGATTGTGGGTGTAATTTTAGGGCACCCCCCCATTTATAAAACATTCTTCCATTTAGACAACATGGGATATTTTTAGCATGCAATAACAAGATCCATTGTGCAAAATCACAGGTCCATTGCAATGCAAACAGACAATGTAAACAGCTAGCCCTCATTTTATATTCATAACCTTGGATTAAGGGTGTAAATTACAAAAGGTGTTACATAACAAGCATCTATGCAGGGCCATGCAGAATCATAGGTTATGTGTGTACTGTAGTACATTGTAGTATTGGGAAATTTGCCTACTGAATAGAATGCTAATGCACAAAAATTAAATGAACATCAGGGAAAAGTTAAATTATATTTTTTTAAATTAAATGCAGGCTTTTTGCTAATCAATGGTTTGTTGGATGTGTTCGTTATCTCACGATGCGTCACAAATTACAAATAATTGACGCATCATTTCAAACGGCATAACTGCGTATTTAGCCGATAAAATTCGGTATGCATAAAATTTCATTTTAAAAAGGCTTAATCTTGTATATGTTGTTGCTACCCTATGGCGATTACAGATATGGCCATATGGCATGCATGCGCTCAGCTACATGCAGTTTCGGTCAAAGAAGAACGGCACTTGTTTACATTTTGAGAGCGTGCACAGCGTAAACACGGACGTGTGTTTCTGATCTGTGATTCAATCGTCTGACAATCATAACAACATACGCGGTAATCTGATTGGCCGATTAAGCGTCAAAATGTCGCTCATTAACAGGGCGCTTGCGTCAATCTGAGTAAGTACGTTCTTCTCTGAAACTGAGTGTGGTTCAACATGCATGCATGTATATGTGTACTGTGTAAGTAAGCTTAAACAAATTTTTGTGTACTCACTTCATCAAAATTGAATTCACTATAAATCCATTATAACTTGACTTCGACGAAAACATGGAATTGAATCAAACCTTATAGTTAAATATATAGACCTAGCCTTTCAAGCACATGACACTGTTCACTTTCAAGTTTCAACTCTTATTATTTCATAAAACCGCCACTTCGCAATAGATAGGATGTCGCCATTCTTATTTGATTTGTTTTTCTTGTTGCACACCACTATACATGCAAAAATCCTCATTGAACGACATGTTCATATTGATGATTTTGTCAATGCTGATGGGAACTACAAATGAAATTTGGTATCAAAATAAAGCTATTCATAAGTGATAATGTTATTATATTATCTGTATACCATGCTAATCATCAACTTCTTTTAACCATCAACCTTACAACCCCTCCCCACCCCACCCCCATTTTTTTTTTTACATTAAATCAACCTGGTGTGGTTCTCAGAATAAAACACTGAGTTTGGAGTTTGATTCAAACCCGATTTGGTGGTGTGTAAAATCAAGATTTGTTCAAGTCTACTCACCACATACTCACAACAAGTATGCATTTCTCAATGGGCTAACTTTTTAGCCTGATTACAAGTCTGTCCTTTTTAAACAACAATTTCTCATTCAATTAAGCATCAAAATAAATTGCAAATTTCTAGATTTTTTTTATTTTATTTTTTTTATGAAACAATATGGACTTTTCATGGTCCATTTCGAAAAAAATCCTCTTCTTAATATGTTCGTTGACACTGTTGATATGGTCGAAGAACGGAGCTAGTTGATCTTTGTAAAGTCACTGTATCTGAAAATGTCAAGCGAATGCTGATATTCTTGGGAAAGGAATGATGGTTATTAAACAAAATTCAATTTACATTGTAAACCAGTTGAAATAAGAACGACGAAATCCATAATTCTAATGTCATTGCTTAGAGAAAAAATGTTCAGCATAATGTAATGCATAAAACGTAATCGCTCATATAATTTCGGGCAACAAAATCATCTCGGGCATCACCTATAGACCCTCTCCAATAACCGGAACGGTATAACAATTGAAATGGCAGGACAGAATGGTGGGCAGATTGTTTTGCTAAATTGGATAGGGTCTATGCCCTAAGTTGAGAATGGACCGTCCCACTCGATTTGTGAAAAGGTCGCGAATCCTTTTGGTGGACCCAAGTAACTGCCTAAAATGAGGCAAAATTGAAAAGAAATGGGGTTTTAAATTGAACTTTGGAATTTGAAAAGTTAAAATCACATTGGGTCTAAGGCTGTGTTAACACTTTTCTTTGATAACTTTGACCAAATTTTTTTATTTTTTCAAATATCTTAAAAATACAAGAATCTAAGCTAATTGAACAGACAGTAGTCTAGTAGTGGGAAAAGGAGATAAATGATGGTAATCAATAACTGTTGGCATGTGTTTTTTTTCTTTACAGATATGACTGTAACTCACATTGATACCGATGACGACGACTTTGAAAGCTCATATATGGATGATCTTGACTTCATAGCTACTGACATGGATATTCTAGGCAAAGGCAAAGACCCGCAGTGCCACATCTTTACATTCGATCTCGGTATTCTGGATGACACTGCCTTTGAGGGTGGTGAGCAGTTCATACTGGAAATTGACGAAGTCGTTGGATGTTGGAGTGACCAGTCCGGACCAATACCAGACTATGAAAATGACAGATGCAATATCGCTACTGGCAGGTATATTTCAATGAAATATGTTTTGTGTTAAAACTGAAGCTTCCTATGTATAAAAGAATATATGAATATTAACTGCGCATCATATATAACGATTCGTGATATCAATCATGCTAAAATTTATGTGGTTTAGGAGGCAGAGAATTTTATTTCAGTTTTATATACGCCAAAATATTTTCTGAATTTGGTCAAAATTAATACTGAATTGATGTAAATTCTACGTAGGTCCCGACTAAAGATTAATGTTTCGTCTTTATGGGAATCTAATCTTTTAATATCTGAAAGAAACTTTGGGGACCTACGTGGACTTTTCCATTCAGACCGTCTTACAAGAAAAATGGTATGCTGACTGGGCTCCATACCTCGCAACCGATGCGATGTCCTGAGCAGACCACGTGGTCGAAATCAAAATCGATTTATTGTGTTTGATCATAGGCCCCTCGTATTAATTGTCTGTAGGCTATGCGCTTGAGAATTCAACAATATAATACACATTAATGTTTTTAAGCAGATAAAATTCCAAAATATGGTACGTCTTCTGTCTTTGCTTGTCACGTGGTATGTTGAAGTAATGAAGTTGCGATTTATGTTAGGGAAATGTGGCTGGGAGAATTTATGTATGACGAAGAGTGGTGTGGAGTCCGGTTACTCCTCTTTTCGTCAAACGGCAAGAGTTTCTAGAATGCTGTTAAAATAAGAAAAAAAATAATGCTAATTTATTGCAAATTCTAGGGAAGCGTGGTTACCTTTTTGAAATAGCCGAGTGAAAGGGTTTTCAATTAAATATTTTTTGTGTGAAAACTGAAGTATCCTCTGTATAATTAGAGAATAAAGGTATTGGTTTTAGCCACTGGAGTGCATCTATCGTCTCATATAACACGGGCGACATCATTATTTTAAGTAAAACATCGCCTCGTTGTTTTACGCCAAAAATAATGATGTCGCCCGTGTTATATGAGACGATAGATGCACGACAGCGGCTAAAACAATACCTTTATTCTCATTCTTAAACACTTTCAAATAGAAATATTATAAGTAATTTTAATCAAATTAAATCCTACATTTTACAAGGAACTACCTATGGCTTAAAATCAGTCCCGTTGTTGCTATTCGACTCCGATTGGTTCAAATAGCGAGCACGAGTATCGCGTTGATGCACAGCGTGCATACGCGCCGACCAGTGTGATATCGTGTCATATCACACGGGTAAGAACCAGTGCGATTGCAGGAACGTTCTCAAGTGTTTAAGAAAAGAAAATATGAATATTGACTGCACATCATATATAACGATTCGTGATACCCAATTGTGGCACATTTGATGTCGTTTAAGGGATGGGATATGAACGTTTGGACAGTATTTATTGTGGGACATTAGAGCACATCAGACATATCAAATTGCATTCTGAATACGAAGAATGTCCTTCTGATATCAAATAATTTTGATTTTTTAAATTCGCAATGTAATACACATTTTATGGCAAATCATTAAAAATTGATATTTTTGATATTAAACAGTACTCGATCTGATGATTTATACTTAAAGTGTGTGTAGGTGGGATGAAAAGCCGACGAATTATTGAAAATTTTGACCTTTCGTATTGAAGATATGGATTTTTTTCCCAAAACACCAAAAAAAAATTAGGTATTTTTGGGGAAAAAATCCATATCTTCAATATGAAAGGTCAAAATTTTTGATCGTCGGCTTTTCCTCCCAGCTACATACACTTTAAGAATATATCATTAGATTTATAAAATTTACTTCGAGGACTGTTATATATAAAAAATATGAAAAATATCAAATTTTAGATTTATTTATTAGAGGCCCATTTATTGTCGGATTTCTGTATGTAGAACACGCAGTTATCAACAATTGAGCACTATTAATACACATTAATGTGGCAAATAAAATCCCAAAATATGGTACGTTTTCTGTCTTTGCTTGTTACGTGGTAGGCCTGTGTTGAAGTTGAGATTGTATGTTCAAATAAGTTTCAAATTGGATACCAACAATTCAGGTGGCCGAGCGGTCTAAGGCGCTAGACTCATACAGTATCCATGATAGCCAGACGATAGTGGCGCGGCGTGAGTTCGAGCCCCACCTCTGCCGAACTTAAGTTTACTTTTTTTTAATCTCATATCATACGATTATTAGGGAAATGTGACATTAATGTTTTTAAGCAAATAAAATTCCAAAATATGGTACGTTTTCTGCCTTTGCTTGTCACGTGGTAGGTCTATGTTGAAGTTGCGATTATATGTTCAAATAAGTTTCAAAATGGATACCAACAAGACACGTGGCCGAGCGGTCTAAGGCGCTAGGCTCATTGAGTATGATAGCGGTGCGCCGTGAGTTCGAACCCCACCTCTGCCAAACCTAATTTTACTTTTTTTTAAATTTCATATTGGGGAAATGTGGCTGGGAGAATTTATGTATGGCGTGGAGTGGTGTGATATACCACTTGTGTGAATCGTGACCTTTTTCAGTCGCAATTCACGGAGATCGCAGTTCCCTGGTATAGGGCGATTTCACGAAATGTCATTAGTTCAAATCTGCCTCCAGAAGGCATGATGCATGGAACAAGTAAAAAGCAAATGAGTCAGTCAATATCACTTCATTTGGGCTTTTGTGCTTTATGCACACATCATGTCTTCTGAAGGCAGATTTGAACTAATGACCTTTCCTGAAATCGCCCTATTTATAACGAGAGCTCACATTAGGCTTGGGTTGCGAATTTTCTCAAGCTTTATACCATAATGCCTCACAATCACGTCCCGACTACACCTAACAGATATAGTGGGTGGACCCAATAAGGTGGGGGTACCGTGGGGTGAGGGCGGATATATCATCGGGCCAGATGGGTCCATGCCTAGAGACCCAAACATTTGGTCAAACTTCCAGTTCAAATGCTTCAGGTCCATCAAATACAACAAAATTAATTTTGGGCTCAAATAAACTGCAAAAATCCTGCGTTTCGAACAGATTATGTTCCCGTAAACCTGGCACAAAATATGCTCTCCCCCTAAATTTTACGGTCTCTGCCGCTACTGATTTCCACCATAATATATGTTTTTGTTGAAAGAGGCACCAGGTTCAAATATCTTGGTGTCAAATTATGTAACGTGGTCATTGGATACATATGTCTCTGGTAATATAAAACAAGGATTGGTATTATTCCGGGGGGGGGGGGGCTCATGTTTGGTTTGGGTAGGGGTGTGCCGCTGAGAATTTGAATATGGACCCATTAATGTACCAATTTGGGCCAAATTTAGCACAACATGTGGGGTATTTTAAAACTGTTCCATAAAGAGGAATTATCAAACTTTTATATAAAATTATTATTCCACTTCAATCGGTGGTCTAAGACGTCATTTTTAAGAAAAGGTGAACACCGATGGCGCTATTTATCTTCAAGCGTGTTGTCATCTTACAAGGGATGGAAACCCGGGGGGGGGCACTAAACAACAAATGACCATACGGGTATGCTCCCCCGGAAAAAAAAACCCTTTTTGGATTTCGCAGCTCCGAAAGACCCCCTATATCTGACCAGACTAGAGCTCCGAAAGACCCTTGATTTTGATAATTTCAGCTCTGAAAGTTTTTTTCAGGCGATTTTCAACCAGAAAGCCAAGAAAGACCCTTGATTTGGACTGTTCGCAGCTCCAAAAGTCCCCATTTTACTTTATCGCAGCTCCAAAAGACCCCCTTTTATCGGTACCGTACGCCGTCAGCTCCCAAAGACCCACCACCTCAAAATTCCGGGGGAGCATACCCACCAAAATTTTTCGATGTGCCCCCCCCCCCCCGGGTGGAAACTGCTATAATGGCATTAAAACATCAGAAAAATAGTAACGAATAGCAACGATATTTTCAAAAACTTTTTATCCGGAAATTGTAGGAATAACTTATATTATTTGACTAAATTAAATTTAAAATATATGTAAATCGTACCTTCAATTTTCACACAAATATGCAGTTTGCAAAATAAAAAATACCACATAAAAGCAGAAAAAGATGAATAACTTGAAAAAGAAACGAAAATCTATGTTAAAAAGTACTGGAAATATATGTACATGATAAGTGTGATAATTGTTGGTATTGTTCAGGTCTAGAATTGAACATTATATAATGCTTTATTAGAAAATTTAATAAATGATCATATCAAACAACCCCAGAGGAGGCTTAAAGGCATTCCTACAATGCACTATGATTGGGAAATTTGACCAATATAACCTAATTTTAGAGGCAAAGTCCCCATTGCCACACACACAAAATGGTCATTTTAAAACTGCAGCCAACGAGCTAATAGTTGAGACTTAGGACTGATATTTGATTTTCTTACAGGAAACATTCATATTGTCCCACTGCATTAATTTTATTCCTAAGTCTCGATGTTTTCAATGTTAAATAATAGGATGAAAACATCAGATATTTGCACACAATCCCAATGCAAAGTATGGTCAACTTGCCACATGTGTACAAAAACCAGACACACCAAGGTCAGAAACCCCATTGGGCCATGGGAATGTCTTTAAACATCCTCTGAAACAACCCTGTATGAGACAAAAGGTAGGCTTTCTTCCAGGGACTATGCTTCATCCAATAGCGACATGGGGTAGATTTTCCTAATGCGAGAGTACGAGGTGAGAGAAACACGGTAAAAAAAGCCGTTTTTGACCCCTTACATGATAAACCATATCTTTTGTAAAGTACATGTAGCTCATAGATTTCACCATTTTTGCATAATGTATGCATTATATTCAATGTTATCTACTATTATCTACTATTGTATTATGTCCTTTACATAGGCTGTGTCGAAATTTTACATAATGAAGTAAAATAGGAACTCCTTCAGGAATCGGATAGCACAGTAATGTTTGGTGGGACCTGAAAGCACTTCAAACACCAAATTGCATTCTGAATACGAGGAATGTCCTTTTGAAATAATTTTTTTTTAATTCGCGATATAATACAAATTTTATGGCAAATTATTAAAAATTGATATTTGCTATATTTTTGATATTTTTTAATATTAAGAACAAAATGGTCCTCAAAGTAAACTTGATATCTCTAAAGATATGTACTTAAAGTGTATGTAGCTGGGATGAAAAGGGAACCATCAATTGAAAATTTTGACCTTTCATATTGAGGATATACATTTTCCCCCCAAAAGACCTACATATTTTGGTGTTTTGGGGCTTGATGCTTGCCTGGCAGACACTGTATCACCATGTTTCGCCATAAATATACCAACGAATGATAAAGGAGGATTCACAATTTTTTCATGTTAAACTGTTCAAAATAGCACAAAAGTCCACTTTTTGCTTTTAAGCGAATTTAAATAGGAAAAGTAATTGTTTGGCACCCCCCCCCCATAAAAAGAGCAAAAACAAAACCAAAACCAACAAAAAACCTAGACATTGTGCTCACAGAGCACGGCCCTTAGCCAATGAAGTTGATATCTTTATGACCTAGAGTTGTTCATGTGACATTAGTACCACCACCCTAGTGGTTCAGGGTGATGACAACATTGTACTATGTAATTTGCGGGAGCAGCAGCATTTTAAAGGTATTTGGTTACATACCAAAAATGACCCCAAAATGACCTTTTGACACCAAAGAATATGTTTGTATATGTTTGTACATAGCTACAAGGCTATTCTACTGGATGAGCATACAACTAAACCATGATTACTTTTCATTGAGAAGGTGTTCCAATTGACAGTTATAATAATTGACCATTGACTCACTAAATAGAATAATATAAAAGAAAGTAAGCATTATATACAGCCAGTGAAGTTGATAAACAGATATACTGCCTGAACATGCTATAAAGTGTAAATTCTCTATTGCCAATTTTTACCAAAAGTACACAGAATGTGGTCTGATCAGCCTATACCAGTGAGAGTAATTTATTAGTGTGTGATAACAAAGTAGGAACTATTTGTCCTTGTAAAAGTTAAATTGTGGTTTGGGGCAACGAATTATTTACTTACTGCAAATACAATGAATACAGCAAGCAAAGCATCATTTCCTAAATCTAACAGCTATTGCATGGGTGATAGAACAACAAAAGCTGGTAACAAGAGATACCATCTGCCCATAATAGGTCCTGTATTTAAAGTCCAATTCAGTGTTTCCAGCGTCATGGTCAATTTTAGTGAAAATCACGTTTTTGGCCATGACCGGAAGTGGATGACCTTTGACCGGAAATGATCATGTGACATTTGTGGCACCACTCAATGGTCCTAGTGACCAACTATGATCAACATGGCTGAAAGCACGTGGCTACGATGGCTGATTATGATGTTGACAGAAGAAAGAAGAAGAACTAGACTTAGCTGTGGTCTAACCCACGAACACAGCCGTGTTGTGACCCCTAATGACCTTTGACCCCAAAATATATGAAAACGCCCGTAGACATTGGCTAATGTCAATGCATGGGTGCACGTGGCACCACTTTGCTATGTTACTTGTGGCAGAAGGGGCATTTTGAAGGTTTTTCGTCTCAGACCGGAAGTGACCCCTTAATGACCTTTGACCCCAAATCTGTGAGGACCCCATAGACACTGTGTAATAACAAATCATGTGTGCAAGTGGTGTCACTGTCCTACGTAATTTGTGGAAGAAGAAGCATTTTAAAGGTATTTCGTTTTATACCGGAAGAGGCCCCTTAATGACTTTTGACCCTAAATAAAAAATACCACATATACTCAGGGTAACTACAATTTATGTGTGAACATACCATCACTCTCCTATGTTTCTCTTGGCTGATAAAATTTTTTGAAGGTATTTCGTTTTACTAGAAGAACTAGATATACGATCGGTTGCGGTCACCTGCGACCGCGAGCACAGCCACCAGGCTATTTTCTTGAAAACCGGAAGTGATCCCTTAATTACCTTTGACCCCGTAAAAATATTTCATAAACTGGGTAACCACAATTCTTTTGTGAACATACCGTTACTGTCCTGTGTTTTCCTTAGCTAATAAAAATGTTTGTAGGTATTTCGTTTTATACCGGAAGTGGCCCCTTAATGACCTTTGACCTCAAATAAAAAAATATCATATATTTACCATGTAATAACAAGTCATGTGTGAACATACCGTGACTCTGCTATGTTTTTTCTAGCTAATAAAAAATGTTAAACATTTTTGGTTTTTGACCGGAAGTGACCCATTAATGACCTTTGATCCCAATTCTGTGAAGAACGTTTAGACACTGGCCATAGATGATGCATGTGTGCAAGTGACGTCACGGTGCTATGTAATATGTGGAAGAAGAAGCATTTTTAGTGAAAAACTAAATTTTTGGTTTCTAACCGGAAGTGGATCCTTAATGACCATTGACCGCAAATTAAAAAATACTATATATTAACTATGTAATAAAAAGTCATGTGTGAACATACCGT
Organism: Amphiura filiformis; assembly: GCF_039555335.1. Classification (NCBI taxonomy): domain Eukaryota; kingdom Metazoa; phylum Echinodermata; class Ophiuroidea; order Amphilepidida; family Amphiuridae; genus Amphiura; species Amphiura filiformis. Next base: position 35,836,188 of record NC_092629.1, read on the forward strand.
TGCTCTGCTATGTTTTTTCTGGCTAATAAAAAATGTTGAACATTTTTGGTTTTCGACCGGAAGTGACCCCTTAATGACCTTTGATCCCAATTCTGTGAAGGGCTTTTAGACACTGGCAATAGGCGATGCATGTGTACAAGTGATGTCACTGTGCAATGTAATATGTGGAAGGAGAAGCATTTTTAGTGAAAATCTAAAATTTTGGTTTCTAACCGGAAGTGGTCCCTTAATGACCTTTGACCCCAAATGAAAAAATACCATATATTTACTATATAATAACAAGTCATGTGTAACATACTGTTACTCTGCTATGTTTTTTCTGGCTAATAAAAATGTTGAATATTTTTGGTTTTTAACCGCAAGTGACCCCTTAATGACCTTTGATCCCAATTCTGTGAAGGACTTTTAGACACTGGCAATAGGCGATGCATATGTGCAAGTGATGTCACCGTGCAATGTAATATGTGGAAGGAGAAGCATTTTTAGTGAAAATCAAAAATTTTGTTTCTAACCGGAAGTGGTCCCTTAATGACCTTTGACCCCAAATGAAAAAATACCATATATTTACTATATAATAACAAGTCATGTGTAACATACCGTTACTCTGCTATGTTTTTTCTGGCTAATAAAAATGTTGAATATTTTTGGTTTTTGACCGGAAATGACCCCTTAATGACCTTTGATCCCAATTCTGTGAGGAACTTTTAGACACTGGCTATAGATGATGCATGTGTGTAAGTGACGTCACGGTGCTATGTAATATGTGGGAGGAGTAGCATTTTTAGTGAAAATCTAAATTTTTTGTTTCTAACCGTTTGGCCATTTTTTGGCCATTGACCGAAAGTGGATGACATTTGACCGGAAGTTGATCATGTGACATCTGTGGCACCACCAAACGGTTCTACTGATCAAGTATGGTCAACATGCCTGAAAGCATGTGGCTACGATGGCTGAAACTTTAATCATTTTCTAATGTTCTATTTTTTTAATCTACCTAGCGACCAGTGTGCTAGTGTCACCTTTACATTAGAAGACAATGAAGATCCTGATCCTCTTGCTGGCTGCGACTGTGATAGTAAGTAGTATTCCATTAGTCTTTTCATGCGGGTTCAAACCCTGGTGAAATTCCCTTGGACAAGGAACTTACTGCTAATTGTCTCGTTGTAACCCGTACGAAACTCGGAGAGCTGATCCTGGTTGCGTAGGTTATTTGTGGAATGTCTAGGGCGTGCGCTCTAGAAGCAGCAAAGTCCCTGATTTGTTGTTAATGTTAAATGGTTTATGGAATGATGTGAGGCCATAGTGGTCAGCGACAACCTGTAAAGTGTGCTGAAGCTTGTGGATCAACACCTAGGCGTTGTGCCTGTGCTTTTTTTTTCAAAGGATGGCGTACACAAAAGGAGGGCAGTCTTCAATCTGTAAGTCTAGTTTACAACGAGGGGGGTACTATAGACACGATTTATGATAAACAGAAATCCAAATGGTCAATAAACTAATGATTAAAGTTTGGTGTGATTTGAAAAAAAGGCAAATTCAAACATGCTGCGCAATAACATTGTTTATAGTCAATTACTTTGTTTTGAGCATATCGTTTACGACAGTTCTTAAATACATACCGCAACTTGTGCTGTTTATAGTGAATCAAATTTACCTCACATAGTATTCCCTTAAGTGTATCAGCCGGATATAGGTCAACTGTTACCATTAGCGTCATTCCGGCATGAAACGTGGGAAGGGTGGGGGGGCAATCGGCCTGTGTTGTCAAAAAGTGGTTGAATAGAACAAAAATGGGTCATTTTGCCGAAAGGTGGGGGACACGTCTCCCCTGCCACCCCCACCCCCGGGATGGACGCCAATGACTGTTAGATGTATATATACCGTTCAAAAATTATCATTGAGGGTTAATAGTGCGCCATATACATCTGTTGAGAAGGTTATCGATGTTTTTCAAATTTAAGAACAAGGTTGGACAAACATTTTAACTGTGTATTTTATTTTTTATTTTCTAAAGCACAAGTTTGGTACAACCTATATTGTCCTATTGAAACAGTAACGGAGCCAGCTACGGGAACTACGACAATCAACATTGTTGTATTACGAAAAGGACTCCTCGATGATGCTGGTACAGTAGGTAAGTTAAAAAATAAAAGGATATCTCCGGCAATTACAACATTATGCCTTATATGTAAGAAAAATAATTATCAAGCACGAGTCACACGTGGTTTTATTTAAAACAAACTCATAGTGACCATAAAAACGAATAAAAACATCCGTCTCTCAACACGCGGTATTCAAAATTCCCGGGCGTCGAAATCGTCGAGTGCAATGATGTCCCAGTAATACAATGAAGGCTGACGACAATAAGAGCACAAATAACCATTACGTCATTGCACTTATATAATTTCGGCGCGGGGATTTTGAATATCACGTGTTGAGAGCCGACTGTTTTTATTCGTTTTTATGGTCAATATGAGTTCGTTTTAAATAAAACCATGTGATTCGTGCTTAATAATTGTTTTCCTAATATATAAGGCATAATGTTATGATTGCCGGAGACTCCCTTTATATATCTTTTGTCACAACAGCAACAACAGTAGATAGATCACAGCAGTGGTTACAGTACACATTAAAAATTGAAGCGGGCGACAAATTTAAATTTCAGGCTAATCTCCGCAGAAGTGATGATGTAACAGGTTTATTACTACCATAGCAATATGTGAATACAATTTTTGAATATATCGCACTTCATTAGTATACGTATAGGATAGAGACCTGGATCGTAATTCTATCGAATATTTATAACATGCTGATCACTCGCACTTGTGTCGATTAGTAGCTTTGAAAAGAGCGGTATTGTATTCAATCTATGATTGCATACAGGTGTTGAGTGTAACCTGCTTATAGTGCATCTGGATATAGTCAAAAATTGTATTCACCTATTGCTATGGTAGTTAATCCTGTTACATAATCACTTCTACGGCGAATTCTCGCCCCCAAAAGAAGGTGTGTTTTGTTATTTGATGTGCCAGTGAACGCGAAGCTCGATGTTTTTCTTGCTAAAAAGTTCAATGCACGGGGCCCCGTAATCATTGCTTTATTTTTTCTTCTACATGTTCTATTAGGATTTTTGTGTGGGGGACTTTCCACATGAAAATATTTAGGGGGGACGTGTCACCCAAACACCCCACCCTCTTCCGCCCCCTCTGCATGAGACTCAGTTTTGATGCCTTGTAAGCCACAAGCTGGGATATTTACTAACTGTAACATTGGTTTGTTTTATGTTAGACTTGGTCATTGAGGGGCTCACAGCAACTGAAGATTTAGATTATATGGCAGCTGCCTACACAATGACGATATCATTCGCAACAGGCGAATCGACAAAGCTAGTCAGTGTAACCATTAACAGCGATGCCAGCGTGGAAGTACCTGAAGATTTTATTGCATATTTGACCAACCCCACAACAGCAGGTGCCGCTAATGTTTACATCGGAGACCAAGCAAAAGAACTGGTTACTATCTATGACGCTATAGGTAAGACCATACACTATGGACCACAATGACCTCATCCCAATGGCATAGTCCAATAACCTCAATTGAACAATCATAGTGCAAAATTTGACCTCAAGTTGCAGAGTATGATTTTTTGTACACAAATTTGTCATTCAATGAATGTATATACAAATGTATTGGGGTAAAAGAATTGTGCCCTGATAGATGAGCATGTTGTGGATCCTGGCGATAATGTAGGTAAATGTGAGCGTCCCAAGGGAGCTATTCGTTGCATTGTAGGAAAATCATCCTCCATCTTCGCTATTTATCCTATTTGACAAAATAGGGAACAGTAACTGTAAGATTTGACGGGATTTTACTTTGCAGGGGACCATAAAACACACTTAACAATGTTAACTATTAACTGATTTTGATTCATTGATAATCCAGAAAATAACATCATGATGAATCATAATGATTTCGCGGTTCTCGGCTGTCATGGTTATTGGCTTTTGCAGATCTCAAAATCAGGGTGTGTCCTTTGGCTGGGATCACTGTCCTCACAGATGAGCTCAATTGCAGCTTTTTGCAATTTGACCTGACTTTCGATCTGAGCTTCCTTGGCCAAAGTTACACCCACCCACCAAGTTTCATGAGCAATTTGAAATTGTTGTGTTTTTTGACCTATGACCTCTCATCTGTAGGTCTGACAAAAAGGTCGCCGTGGAAACTCTTGTTTGTTAGTCCAAGGTCCACCCACCCACCCACCAAGTTTGAGCTACATAGAGGCAATTTGAAATTTTTACCTTTTTTGACCTATGACCTCTTAAGACTGGGGGTCTGTTACCGTCAAGCAAAATTTTAAATATGTGGACAAACTCAAAAAAATGGAAAGGGTTTAGGGGGGACATTTTAAAAATGACATTTAAAAAGTTGCATTTGGCCTGTTGGCATGGTAACGGACAAAACAAATTTGAGTCGAAAATGACCAAAATTTACAATTTTCATTTTTGAAAAAGGGCAAAGTTTGGTCGAATGCCACAAATAAATAAGATGTGATATATTTTTTTTTTTTTTCTTCAGATAGGGGCATGCTTTGGTAGTCCTTGCAAATGAAGAAAGAGCTTGTCACTCTTTTAAAAGATCCTTTAATTTTAAGTAGAAAAAACACATTTTTGGGCAAAAATTGTAAGTGTCATTTTACCCCAACATTGAAGGGGTGTAAATGTAAAGAAGAGGTTGATATTTTGCAAGTGTATGGTGGCATAGCTAGAGTGAACCCTTGCTGACAGATATATAGTTTCAAAAAATTGGGGTCTCTACTTCTAAAGAAGTTCTGACTTTTTAAAAGTACCAAGTTTTTGAAAAAATGTGTATTTTTTAAGGGGAATTTATGGCCAAAAAAGACCAATTTCGCGTGTTTAAATAACCGTAATGAAATAATTATTGAATATATTTCTATTGATGAAAAGATTAAGTGACTTCTTGAATTTGAGTCTCAGTTTTAAATGGTACAAACAAGCTATATTATACATAAAGGCCTTTTAAGGGGGTACACCCCTGATCAATTGTGTGCCTATTTTTGCATTTTTCTCAAATATTATAGCGCATTGGTGACAAGTAAGATATGTATATTATAGGGGCAAGGCTACAACTACTGCACTGGGAATTTTATTTCAGCACAGACAACAGTTGTGGAGTTACAGTCAAAAATGAGGGAAAACCAATATTTGATCAATAAATCAATAACTACTTGCCTTGAGTTGCTGAATTTTCAGTGCAGTAGTTGTAGTCTTTGCCCGTATAATATACATATCTTACCTATCACCAATGCGCTATAATTTTTGAGAAAAATGCAAAAATAGACACAAAATTGGCCAGGGGTGTAGTACAGATCGCAGTGCTATTCAAATACAGATAGAGGGCAGCGCTTGGAAGACATGTTGTTTTTAGCATCAGACAGCAAGCTACCCGGTAAACAGCAGAGTTCACCAACTCTACGAGAACACCAATCAGGGACTGTGCAATAATGATAAGCCCTGTAGGAAGGGTAAAATAATTTTTATTAACCCCCACCCCCCCTCCAAAGTGGGGGGGGGGGCAATTTTTGGCAGGTCAAAGGGGTGAGGGGTACATGAACCTATACCATTGTTCCTAGCCGTCGCAGAGGAGCTCATAGGGTAGTGTCAATATACCGGTAAATGACACATCTGATTTGCCCGGGTTTTTGTAAGTTTGCCACTGCAAGCTAGGTGGTGGCAATGGACATTGGAGCACATTTACGGGACAGACTATACTATAGCCATGCTCTGAAAAAAGGGCTTAGAAAAACTACGCTTGCATTATACATGTACATCTAGACCATTATTATAAGGTTTGCAAATTTGGAACTCAAACATATGGCATGTGCGGGGGTGGGGGCAAAGATTTGTTGACAGGCCGAAAGGGGCAAGCAATTCTTTTTGACACGCCGTTTGGAAGTTTTAAGCCTAGCCCTCAACATCAGGAAGCACGTAAAGTTTAATCTCCAGCAGATGGATCTTCAGGGAATTCAACATCAGAAAATGTTAACCAAGAAACACTTGAAAATCATCAACATCATGAACTATGTGCTGTTTTTAACATCAGGCAGCTACTAACCCGGTACAAGCAACAGTGTTCACCAGTTCTACGAGAACACCAATCAGCAATAGGAAGTATGTGAAGCTTTATCTTCATAAAATCGGAAGTCCTGATGAACATGTTCAGTAAAGCTTTATCTTCAGTAGATGAATCTACTACGGTGGATTCGAAAGGTCTATTGAAAACGCTATTCAGTTACCCAAGGAAACATACATAAAGCATTGACGCTTGTAGCTCACATTCAGTCAGGAAAATATGACAAAATTACAAACATCAAAATTAAAAAGCCTTCTAGCCAAGATAAGAGGAAATACAAGCGGACAGCAATGTATTCTTTCTGAATCAGAGATATGATTAGGTCATGAATTGGCCCTGAAGGTTATATCCACTAATAGGCCTGGGCGATACATGGAAATACGACGAATAACTATTTGTTTGCATCTGCTTTAAAATCGCTGAAATTGACCAAGTAATATAGCCAAAAAAGTACTTTTTAGGGTTTGATGCTTCAAAATGGTATATTTTCTCTCATTATATGACATTTTTGTTGTTGTAATAGTACCAAATTTCATACGCACGGCTTCGGTTTTTAGTAAATATTCGCCCTACCATATTGTAACTTTCAGCTTCGAGGGCGCACCGCCATTTTGAGGTGTTTACGGTTCAGTGCGTTAAAACAAGAAAAGTCTCAGGTCAACCTATGTTGAGTTTTTCATCATTTGGCATCTAAATCATATAGTTTCACCTGATATTAGTGGCATTTAACTGTGAGAGTTCTGAATATGAGTTCCCATTGAAACACGTGTAATACATAATTAGTGGTATTTAACCTATAGTCAGCAAGAAACAAACAAACCCAATTTCCAAGAAGCAGAAAGAATTTATTATTGATTGGTATGAGCATGTAGAGGTCACTGGGAATCCGGGCTGGGAATAGAAAGACCCTTCACCATGTCCACATTTAACTTTCAAAAAAAACCAAAAAAAACTGACATTGCATTTTAAAAACAATAATTCAAGTGCATTGTCCAGTCGTCCATTTTTTATAAACATTTTTCTATTGTTTTGTCAATGTTTGATCTTTCTTACATTTGAGATTTGTTTTCAGTATCATGCAGTCCAAGAACTAAATTTATTGTATAAAACATTGTATAAAACAAAGAAAGATGTTACTTGGTATGTCAGTTGCTGTTGTTGCTCTAAACCCCAGATAGGGTAGAAACAACTGGTAAAAAAGACTAGTTTAATATTATAAATTATCATGTTATCATTATGTTTAAACCATATTTAGATTATTGGTGAGACATTTCAGATAAACTCAATCAATGAGTCCAGAAGGGAATAAAGGCCTAAATAAGAAGTAGAAATGATTATTATACATGGAAACCCCTAGCCTACTCCAGAGTAGTGGTGTAGGTTTTAATGACCAATTGACCAACGGAAATATAATGTGAATTATTTGGTTTCAATAGTTATAATCCATTTATCCATTGTTTAGGAAGAGTAGAGATTGTAAAAGACAGATAACCACCACCAAGAAATTAATGCCCATGGTAACCATTTTGCGGCCTAACTTTGCACATTTTTCATGCATTAAACCATATGGCTGGGGAGGGGTCACTGGCAATTTACTAAGTGAAAATGTTTATACTTAAATAAATGATAACCCATGGTTATGATGGGTCAATGAACTATTCTGGGTATGTTATTTGCAAATCACAAGCCAACAAAGGATTTTTTATACTGTGAAAGTGCTATGCAATTAGCTAATTTTTATCGAAAATAGCGAACTTTCTTTAAAGTAAAACTTCGTTATGGGGTAAAGACCCCAATTTTTTTATTGGTTGGTTGATGATCCCCATTCATGGTTATTCTCATCCTACCCCTGACTTTAATCAACAAACTTCTTCTTGAGAGTTATTGAATTTTAAAGTTATACCACTTTTACTAATGAAAAAAATTGCAAAAAAGAGGGGTTTTGCATTGCATATTACACAATATTCGAGGTGGGTGAGAAAACTGGCAATACTACAATAGTGATGGGTAAATATATTGAGGTGGGTGAGAAAAATAAAATCTGGCAATACTATTTTGTAACGTCTAATACATAGGTATTTATCAGCAAAAATTTAAATTGTTCCATACTTCTAGCAATTTCGTTAGTGCTAGCTAGAAAAATGTTTCTTTTTCGAACCGTAAAATTGAAAAAATGTACTTTCCCTGTGGCAATCTTCAAAGAACCGTTACCATGGCAACAAGGGATTTTTGAATTTTTGATCAAGTTACAAAATCATTAGACCCAAATACCTTTCCTATCACAAGATTTAGGCAAACCTTTATTTTTGGCTTTGTCCGCACATTGCTGAATTGATACAGACCCCCAGTCTTAATATACCATAGGTCTGAAGAAAAGGTCACCGTGGAAACTTTTGTTTTTTCCAAGGTCCACCCGCCCACCACATTTGAGCTCCATAGGGCAATTTGAAATTGTTACCTTTTTGACCTATGACCTCTTCACCGTAGGTCTAAAGAACAGGTCACCGTGGAAACTTTTGTTTGTTAGTCCAAGGTCCACCCACCCACCAAGTTTGAGCACTATAGGGGCAATTTGAAGTTTTTACCTTTCTTGACCTATGACCTCTTAACCGTAGGTCCGACGAAAAGGTCACCGTGGAAACTTTTATTTGTTAGTGCAAGGTCCACGCACCCACCAAGTTTGAGCTTCATAGGGCAATTTGAAATGTTTACCTTTTTTGACCTATGACCTCTTAACCGTAGGTCTGACGAAAAGGTCACCGTGGAAACTTTTATTTGTTTGTCCAAGGTCCACCCACCCACCAAGTTTGAGCTCTATAAGGGCAATTTGAAATTTTTACCTTTCTTGACCTTTGACCTCTTAACCGTAGGTCTGACGAAAAGGTCACTGTGGAAACCTTTGTTTGAGAGTCCAAGGTCAACACATTGGCATGGCTAGCTTTGCCATTTAAAGTGTTTGAAATTAGACTTCAATTGAACTTGACCCCGGCCTTGACCTTTGACCTTAAAAAATATAAACTCGTTCTTCCTCATACCAAGCTGCACCCACCCACCAAGTTTGAGGAACGTGCGACCCCTAGTCTCCGAGCAAATAGGCGGACAGACAGACACACACACACAGATAGACAGACGATGCCTATTATTATATAGACTAGGCGGTTACCCGTATTTCGCGGTTTTCGGCTATCATGGTTATTGGCTTTTGCAGATCTCAAAATCAGGGTGTGTCCTTTGGCTGGGATCACTTTCCTCACAGCTGAGCTCAATTGCAGCTTTTTGCAATTTGACCCGACTTTCGCCCTCAATTTGAAATTTGACCTGACCTTTGACCATGGATGACCTAACAAACGCAAGCCTGAGCTTCCTTGGCAAAAGTTACACCCACCCACAAAGTTCGAGCTCCATTATATGAGCAATTTGAAATGTTCACGCTTTTTGACCTATGACCTCTTAACCGTAGGTCTGACAAAAAGGTCACCGTGGAAACTTTTGTTTGTTAGTCCAAGGTCCACTCACCCACCAAGTTTAAGCTCCATAGAGACAATTTGAAATGTCTACCTTTTTTGACTTATGACCTCTTAACCGTAGATCTGACGAAAAGGACACGGTGGAAACTTTTGTTTGTCAGTCCAAGGTCCACTCACCCACCAAGTTTGAGCTCCATAGAGGCAATTTAAAATTTCTACATTTTTGACCTATGACCTCTTAACCGTAGGTCTGACGAAAAGGTCACCGTGGAAACTTTTGTTTGTTAGTCCAAGGTCAACACACCCACCAAGTTTGAGAAACTTTTTCTATTTGTTAGTCTGACAAAAGGTCACCGTGGAAACTTTTGTTTGTCAGTCCAAGGTCCACTCACCCACCAAGTTTGAGCTCCATAGAGACAATTTGAAATTTCTACCTTTTTTGACCTATGACCTCTTAACCGTATGTCTGACGAAAAGGTCACCGTGGAAACTTTTATTTGTTAGTCCAAGGTCAACACACCCACCAAGTTTGAGCTCCATATGAGCAATTTGAAATTAGACTTCAATTGGACTTGACCCGGTCGTTGACCTTTGACCTTAAAAATATAAACCGGTTCTTTCTCATATCAAGCTGCACCCACCCACCAAGTTTGAGGAACGCGCGACCCCCAGTCTCCGAGAAAAGAGGCGGACAGACAAACAGACACACAAACAGACAGATTCTGGTGAATTATAGTAAGAATTATAGTAAGATAATGGTAATGATATTGTGTCGCGTACAAAATAACAATATAGTGAAAGTGATTGCTTGATAGCTGTTCTATTCTCTTCTTTTTTTGCAAAACGAAATAAAATATCAAAAGCTTTATCATTTTAATAATGAGGCATTTGAAATCACCGATTAGAGGTTGTCAGTTGTTAATTATGCTTTGAGAGTATAGTGACTCCATATGTGACCCGGCAGCACAAATGAGCCGTAAATTCCCTAAAGTGTATTCTGAGTTACGGTGTAAAATGTGTACGAAGGTCGTATTCATCAGTAACTTAAGCTGGCCCGACATCTGTCTCATTTTTATAGTCAAAAACTAGTCAATAATCCTATTGTTGAAGTGGATAATAAGCTTCTACCTTAGATGGCTATAGAACTTTTAATAGCTCTGGTCTTTGTTTGCTTTTGCTAAATCCTGTTCAAGTGGTGGGTTACCAGGCATTGTATTTTGTACAGGTATGCATAACCAACAATTAACAATGAGAGAACTTTCTTAAACCTCGTTGACTTGGGGATGATTTGAAATGACCGCCAATTATGACTGTTTGACATTTATTGCCAGCAATGTGGAAAAAGAGACACATGTAAAAACGTAAAAAGCTATAATGTTATTGAAGGAGCAAAGTTTAACAAACCATAACCCCGCTTCTGGATATCGTTTGAAGTCAAATGATACCATTTTTAAGTTTATGATGTTTATTTTTTAAACACGAAATAAAACAAAATTGACTGGATATCATTCGTTTGAACGTCAAATATTATGATATATGATCATATTTTTAAACAATTTATGATGTTTATTTTTTTTTCTCAAACACGAAATAAAAACACAAAATTGACCAGGGAGGAATTTACGGCTCATTCAAAAGTTTAATCCGTGAACGGTCAAATTCGTGCATATTATTACGTATAATATGATCATAATTTGTGGCTTAAATGCCCGTAAGGAATCATTGTACACTTTTGAAAGAGCGGGGTATTTGATTTGCATTTTGACACAAACCTTTAACCTGCCGGCCTAAATTTCTTGGCACTCACGCTAGCTTGCTACGCAATTCCCTATGTCATTTTTAAAATTGCATTTTTCTCTCAAAAAACTTATAGCGCATTATAAATTATTTTGGGGACAAGTAAATATATACTGGAGACTTTCTTTTTGGCTGTGTTTATATGAATATTATAGGGGCAAGGACTACAACTACTGCTCTGGAAATACCAAATTTGATATCAAAAGTTTAATCATCATGAGCAAAGGAGCCGTTGTTTGGAAATTCGTGCAATTTTAAAATGACAAATTACGAATTGACCACGCAAAAATCAATGCATGGTATCAGCTTATGTGGCCTGAAGCATTTATTTCAGCACAGACAACAGTTGTGGAGTTACAGTCAAAAATGAGGAAAACCAGTATTTGATCAATAAATCAATAACTACTTGCTTTGAGTTGCTGAATTTTCAGTACAGTAGTTGTAGTCCTTGCCCTATAATATACATATCTTACTTGTCACCAATGTGCTATAATTTTTGAAAAATGCAAAAATAGGCACAAAATTGGCCAGGGTGTAGTACCCCTATAATATACTTCTTAAAGACAATTTTAACTTTACATTTCATTCTCCATTTAAAAAATTGAATATCCAACAAGAAAAAAAACCGCTCAATTATGCGTGTGCGTAAATTGTTCATTTGCGAAGATATACGCTGAGGTAACAAATGTTACGCGGGAGTCCACGGTTGTTTATTAGTAACCACGCATCGCATGGGTGGTTTGCAAATAAATGTGAACAGCTCCAACAAAATCCGGAACAAGTCGCCAGACATTTTTTTTTGCGTTTTAAGCCTTTAAAGATGACATTCCCATATAAAATGAATAACAGTTGAACTATGATAATCCCTATTCAATCCTGTGTAAGACATGAAACTAATTGGCACATTACTCAGAATAGCAATTTCGCAAAAATATCAAGGTATCATTTACACAATTATCCATATCTTGAAAGTATTGATGCTATTTATATAATTTTGGTATCATTATTATCTAGTGTTTACATTTTTATTCAAATTATGACATGTCAAAAATACGACTTGTTCCTGATTTTGTTAGAGCGGGTCACAAATATGTTGGGTCTTGTACAACGCGTATATTCATGAGGTTTTGAACATCCTTTTATTTGCAGATGCCTGGTTTAGTTTAGACTGTGCGTTCCTATTCGTTGATGAACCGTCAAGTGGTACTACATCAGTTGTTTTTACGATTAACCGTAGAGGGGACATTGCCGTTAATGCCACTGTAGGTGAGTATGCAATAATTTCTATATTAAACCATTGTGACTAATGCATACTGGCCAATCCAAGAATATTGTACACTTTGATCTTAAACCAATGCCCTGTGGAGTGAATTGTGGATTTTAGAACAACCTTATGTACACACACACCCTTGTGGAGACGCAAACATTACTCCATAAGGAGTAAAATTACTCCATAAGTAAAAAATTCAACATAGGGCACCGGAAATTACTGTGAAACGATTGCAGCAGTATAATAAAGCTAGGTCTCCAGGAGGTACACCCTGGGAGTTTTTGATATTTCTATACATTTGTAAGGTGTGTTGGCCCATTGGGTGTGCCCTTTGGAGCTAATTATGGGTTCTGGTACAATCTTATGGAGACACCATTGATCCATAAGGACAAAACCTCTCGTATGTGCGGCCACTTGTGACAACGTCAGAATTGGTGTGTTTTGTAATGACGGTCCATATTAATGTTGGTATTTTGATCGTGATAAAAAAGGTAAATAAAAATGTATCAGTTGCTGGGAATGAGATTGTACAAAACAGTAAACACGTACTAAGATGTTTTCATGCACGCGAGCCGCACAGGTGGATATGCATTGGACGTATCAACATCTCAGTACAAGTGCATTATTTTGTACAATATCTCGAGCGACGGGTGATGCGTATTTATTAATTCATACACGAGTTAAAAATCAACCATAGCAACTTATCTTAAAGTTCCAAAACGATGAAAATTGAATATTTATGTTCAAAAGACACAAATTTTAGATTTTTTTCTTCATTTTAAAAATATGGGTAAAAAAGGATCAATTTTGGACTTTTTCTCAAAAACTGCTAAATTTTTACAGAAATCCGCTATACTAGCTGGATTCCTTGCATCATTTACTTTCTGAAAATGTATACTTTTGTGTACCTATTATCATTACTTTGATGATACAATACAAAGCAATGTCTAAAATTTCCCATTTTCAGTGATCATGCGTGCCATCTTGAGGGGGTAGTTACACTGTTCTAAAGACGCTATAAAATGTCTACATTTATTTATGTATTATTGTCCATAGATCTCAACTTTATGGAACTTACAGCAATTGAAGGTGCCAGTTTGGATTACGACGACAAGGACCCGGATGGAACGGACGACGATACCGTTACTATAGAATTTCCCGCTGGTGTCACGTCGGTCGATTATATGATTGATATCAACAGTGACCTTTTGGTCGAAGACGTGGAGCAGTTGCTTGCATTTCTTGACAATCCTATGGGAGATGGCCACACTCTTGCAGATCAAACCAAAGCTTTACTCACCATCAATGATCCTGATGAAACAGGTTTGTAAACAAATAATATTGCAACATATAAACAACCCGGGGGGGGGGTCACTCTCACACAAAAGTGCCTCCCACCCGCGTCCGAACACCTCTGAAATGCACCCTTAATGGCGAATTTTCACATAACCAAATTGCACCCCTTAATGGCGAAACACATGCAAAATCCTACCCTAAATGGCGTAGCACATGCAAAAACTATACCCTAAATGGCGTCAACTTGGAAATATCTATATTGATACCCTATGTGGCGTAAACAGGGAAATGAGCTGATACCCAAGGTGTCTTTGAGATGTTGCAGACATATAGATACCGAAGAAAACATGCACAAAAGTAACAAGAATCCAATAAAAAGTGGTGATTTTTATCAAATTAGTGCAAACTCACTCAAACAATAATATTACTAACCCTAAACGTCTAAGGATTTAGCTGAAAAAGGACCCCTAAATGGCGATGCCTTCTGAAAAAGTACCCCTTTTTCAAATAGACGTCGACGCCGCTGTGTGGTTAAAAATATACCCTTAGACGTTTTTCTTGGACACGGGTGCGCAGCAAGTCAAGTAGTGAGTGACCCCCCCCCCCGGGTAAACAACATTATTAAGATACCTTTGAACACCACCGCTTGCGTACCTCTGCTTCATCCATTACCCAGTCCAGTGGCTCAATCAGTAAGGCGCTAGACTCTGGCGCGTGTGCGTGACAAAATCAGTTTGAACCCCGCAGAGTCATATCTGTTCTCGTGGTAAAATTGAGCTAGCTCCAAATTCCCTGAACAAGCCTTTGTCCCGGTCTACTAGTATGCAACGCGGCGGGGGTGATCCTGGCTGCGATGGCTATTTAGGCTGATTAGGGTTCTGTGCCTGTATAGAGCTGCCCCTTTAAATAATTCAAAATGTTTTACAGGGTGTATTATAGTGAAATAGCGTACATAGTGTGCATAGCCTTCCTGCGCATTCTCATGCAACCGCTCGTTAAATGATGAACTCAACTTTGGCTATAGTTACTAATCAAGGAATGAAAAGACATCTAGCGCCTACAATTAAAAGATAAGTTGGTGTGTCGGGGCATTTTGTTTTTCATACCAAAATTGGACCTTTATTTGGAGGTTTTTGTAACTGTTGCCAAACTTTGTACAACTTTGTACATATTTTCATTTAAGGTTAGCAACTACTTTGAACTGTTGCGATTTGGTAGTTCACAGCATCTTGCGAATGGTAGTGAGGTTTGGCAAAATTTACACTGACCATGTCATAACGAGTGTGTAGAAGAATTCAAATACTACATATATACTTTTGTAGGCCCTTTGGTTAAATAATAATAATAAATTTTGGATTTATAAAGCGCCTTTCTCCAGATCTTAGAGGACTCAAAGCGCTGTAATTTCGCTGCAATGGTGAATCATCACAATCAGATCGCATCAAGTAGGTTGCTGCCGAACGGCGCACACCTATCCGCATTTAGATTGTAACATCCACCAATTATCTTTGCAGCTCCCCAAATTCCATTGGGTGAAGGAAGTTTTTGATAACTAAACAACTAATCACCGATTTTTGCGATACAGGAGGAAACCGGAGATCCGAAAACCTGCGAGAGCGAGCATGGAATCGTGATAAACCAAGTGCACATGAGTCCATGGGCCGCGCCGGGGCTTGAACCGTGCAAACGAGGGAACTACCGCTGCGCTAACTCGCCCTGCCTTGGTTTTTGAGTTATGTTGTAAAGAGGGCTGAAACAACAACACTTTTGTAAAACGTACACAACTCATTAACAACAATAAATCAAGCAAATTTTCAAAGTAAATGATTTGTAGAATGAACTTTTGCAAAACACCAAAGTGTTATTTTTTAATAATATATTGATTTTGATAATGAAAATCGATTATTTTTTGATGCTTCGACAAACAATACATCGTGTACCCGTAACCTTTGAATATTCATGTGAGGTTATTGACGACGTGTAACTAATCTATGAATGGAACGAAAACAACAACATATCGGTTGGTTTGTGTATAAAACCAGGGCCCTGACACTCAGTTCAGAAGTATGTTACTGCGTGGAAGCGGCCATTAACCCTGTCATCGCGTGTCCAGGAACTACCGTCCGCGTAGGCGCACTTGAATGCGCCATATACGCGTTATTGATCGCGTAGGACGCTTGTGCTGGCGACGCGTTAATTCGTTAGCACCATAGACATACCACCTAGACCTGTAACTGCCCATCCCTAACCATGGCAGTAGGTGAAGCCACGTATCCAAGGTGATTTTGGTCGGGTGGTCGGACGCGGAGAAATAAGCGTTCATGTCTGGAACGAAAACGCGATCGTTTGCGTGATTGGTTCGCCGTTATCGCCCGCGTCAAACGCAACATGTTCTGTAGACTCGAACATGTCTGCTTGTTTGCGTCCGGGTTGCGTCCTTGTCAAAATCGTTGCTAAGCAGTGTTGACTTCACTACGCAAACCAAAGTCATAGGTCTAGGTACTTGTTTGTCTGGGGTTAGCACCCCCGCGTTGCCGTTAGCCCAGACAAACGAGAACCTAGACCAATGACTTTGACTCGCGTAGTGAAGCTGACACTGCTTAGCAACGAATTTGACAAGGACGCATACCCGGACGCAAGCAAGCAGATATGTTCGCGTCTATGGAACATGTCACATTTGACGTGAACGATAATGGCGTGACAATCGCGCAAACGAGCGCGTCTTTCTCTCCAGACATGAACGCTTATTTCTCCGCGTCCGACCACCCGGCCAAAATCACCTTGGATACGTGGCTTCACCTACTGCCACGGTCAGGGATGTGCAGTAATAGGTCTAGGTGGTATGTCTATATGTCTATGGCCGTTAGCACCCCATGGCAGTATAAATGGCCAAGTGGACCAAAAAACGTGTAAGATTATACGTGTAACCTTACACGTGTAAGATGGCATCTTACACGTGTAAGATTGCATCTTATGCGTGTAAGATCGCATCTTATACGTCTTAGAATCTAGCGGGATGCTTAAATTGACGAATCATATATGAAGAACCCATATGTAAACCCCAAACAACCCATCATCTTACGCGTATTCATCGTCGACCAATGAAATCTCGCCATAGCATTTCTTATACGCGTAAGAATTGCCTATTAGGGATGGACGGTATTCAGATTTGACTGGTACGACGAGTGTCGAATAATCTCAACCTCGATATTGATCTGCACCGCTATAGTTTTCGCAAAAGTGATTATTTTACCATCACAGTATCTTGAAATTTAATTGATATGAGTATTAATTGGCTCCAGATAACTGAAAAACGTAGCCAAAAGTGAAATAAATCGTGATGTGGCTATGACGGACCAACAGTCGGAATAATTCCTGACATAGATTCGTCATAAAATACAGGACATTGTAGCACTCATAAAAATTAAGAAAATGCCTCATTTACGATTTTGGTGACGAGCTCTCCTTATCCTCGTTTCGTCGCCAATAATATCACGTATCGCCCATCACTGAAATCCAATCTTACACGTATAAGAAGTCGTAGATGTTACAAATTACAAAACGTCTTTACATATTATTGGTTGAAGTTTGCTACGCATGAGATGATTGGTTGTTTGTGATTTCTTACTCTGTGATTCGTCAATTTATAAATCCCGCTTCATTTTTACACGTATAAGATGCAATCTTACGCGTATAAGATGCAATCTTACACGCGTAAGATGCAATCTTACACGTGTAACCTTATACGTTTATCTTACGCGTTTTTGGACCACTTGGCCATTCATATGGCAGCGCCCATATACGTGTGTCAATTTGTGGTTCGCGGAATCGTTTTGTTTTTAGGCTCTGTAGCGTGCAATTTGGCTGGTGCGATTTTTACAGTCCCCCGTGTGATAAAACTGCTAAGATTTTTAACCTTTCAAAACATTGCATCATTCCCCTTCCATCGAACAATTAACAATTGATCCAGACGGTTAACAATTCAAAGCACTGAATATTATTTTTTACAGACTGCTCAGCAACATGCATTAATGGTGGTATTTGTTCGGCTACGTCGGGTGTGTGTCTTTGTCCACCTGGGTATTCTGGTGCCACCTGTAGCATTATTACGAGTATGTATTGTCTTTATTACACACCATAAATCAAAGGGCAATGCATTATCCCGATGATATCATCAAAATTCAGATGTTGGTACCTTTGTCATTGTCATAATAACATAGCCTGCTAGTAGTTCAGCTAAAAGCTGTGTATTTAGACAAAATAAAGCATTTACATGAATTTGTAATATTTATATACTGACAGTATATAAATATATATATACTGACAATAGACACGCCACAACTCTTAGCGAATATGTCTGGACACTTAAAGATAATAATGTACCATATTTAATTAAGTGGAAAGTACTAAGTAGAGCCAAGGCCTACTCCACATCTCGCAAACTTTGCAACCTGTGTATAGAGGAGAAATATTTTATTATACGCAGACCGGACTTATCATCATTAAATAAAAGAAATGAACTCATGAGTGCATGCAGACACAGGAAAAAACATTTATTGTGTATTTATAAGTAATGTTTCTTTAACATCCAGTTTAATTAACATTATTGATCAAGTGACTGTTTATGTAGCATACTTCCTGCAATCCCCATGAATGGGTACCATATAATTGCACTTATCATCTGAATTGTCAAGTGGCCAGTCAAGCATTTTATGGTCCAACATATTAAGTTGTCTGCAATGTCAAGTGTGGCCATTCAAAATATTATGGCTATTGTTATTATTATGTAACATTATGTAATCCTTTTAATGTCAAGTTATATCATGTGACATCATGATAGGTATAGAGTGTATATTTTTGTGATTACCTCATATGGTTATGTGCTTCTGATGAGTGAGGCCCTATGGCCTTACGAAACAGATCTGTCAAGTAATATGTAACTGTATCAACACAAGTCCAAATTAATTATTTAGCTCCCATTACGGTTGAGCACTTTACCTTTGGATGATTTCAACCATCTTGGATTGTATATCTTGGATTTATCTATTTATACTGACAGTATATAAATTAGCCACATGTATATATTTGAATAAGGCTTTAACTTACTGATATATCCTAGCAATTTCAGAAATTACAATGACAATATGAATGACTTATCCTTCACTTTTAAGCAATTTATAAACAATTTTACACTTACGCTGGGATCACTGAATGGGTATTTAATTAACTCATTAATTATGCTGAAGGTTAAAAAACACGTTAAATGTTGGTATGTCACTGTATGTATGTCTCTAAACCAAACTTGTGAGAGATTTGTATCAACAAACCAATAAGCCCAATGTTAATGAGACTTTATTTGCAGATTATTTCGGCTAACTTTTGTGTTATTATAATACTGTGCATTGTCATTTGTTTTTACTATTTCTTATGTTTTTATTTTGTTTTCCATTGCATAAAATCGAATGATACAATGTCTTCCTTTACTATCAGGTTCCTCTTCAGGTTCGTGGTTCGTTTTAGAGTGTACAATCTTAACCATAGATGAACCGGCAGGCACTGCCACGCTAGATATAACCGTCCTACGGAAGGGTAGCACAGCTATACAAGGGACAGTTGGTAAGTGGGTGCATGATATCGTCACTAGGTATGAAAAATCCGAATTCAAATTGATTTAAATCATATCATGGATTTTAACCCCCTGAGCACTACCTGCCGATCAAACATTGCCTCTGATTGGTCAATTATATGATATTATCACTTTAATCACCAATCAGAATGGAGCTTTGCAAATAATTCACCCCATTGTTTGCGTGGTGAAATTATTCTAACAATGTTACTGATTGGTCCAATTGATAATGTAAATATCTTTTTGACCAATAGGCGGGTAGTTCTCATAGGGTTAATTGAACAAGAGATTTTGTTGTAGTAACTTTAACATTACATTATATCCACAGATCTCAATATAATGGAACTAACTGCAACTGAAGGTTCCGATTATGACGACAATATTGCAGGTGGTCTAGATGTTATGACGTTGACCTTTGCCATCGGCGATGACATGGAGACACTTCAAATAACAATCAACAGTGATGCCATTACTGAAAATCCAGAGGAACTGCTAGCATTCCTTTCCAACCCTACTGGAGCTGATCATACACTTGGTGATGTTACTAAAGGGTTGGTAATAATCTACGACCCAGATGAAGCAGGTAAACCTATATGATTGATATCCTATAATGGCTTACTACCCTTCAAACAGCAAGTAACACTTTCATAGAAATTTGTTAAATCATCAGCTTCGTATTCAAACCACTGATTATCAATTTATTTCAGCATGCTCAGCAACATGTGTTAACGGTGGTGTTTGTTCGGCTACGTCGGGTGTGTGTCTTTGTCCACCTGGATATTCTGGTGTGGACTGCAGCACGGCAGGTAAGGTTTTTGTATATTGATTTGGTCACTTGATTCCGGCCTTAAATGTAACCCTCTGTGCACTACCAGCCGATCTAACATTGCCTCTGATTGGTAAATTACATGATATCTTCACTTTAATTGCCAATCAGAATGGATCTTTGTAAATAATTCACCCCAATTTTTTGCGTGGTGAAATTATTCTAACAATGTTGCTGATTGGGCCAATTGATAATGAAAACTTCTTTTTGGCCAATCGGCAGGTAGTTCTCATGGGGTTAAAGTTAAATTACTTTGACATTTCTACCTACCTTCACGTCCCAGCAAACACAAAAACGTTTTAAAAACGTTTTTAATAGGTTATATTTTGGCTTTTTTTAGGCAAAACGTTTTAATAACATTAAAATGTCGGGTTATATAAAGGTCATGATAACGTTTTAAAACGTTTTGTATGAAAACACACTACAACAATATTTTTAAATGTTTTCAAAAATGTCATTGTAAACTATTTTTGCAAACATTTTGCCAAATATTGTGTCAATACCTAAATAACATTATGTTAAAATATTTGAACCCAAAACACAGAAATGTTCTTACAATTTTTTTCAAAACCTTTTAATAACATTTAAATGTCATTATATAAAGGTCATGAAAACGTTTTTAAAACGTTATTGAAAATATTTTGGGCAAACATTTTTCGCAAAATATTTGTTCAACCCCAAAATAACATTCTGTTTAGAATGTTTTGTATCAAGTTTTTAAGAATGTTTTTGGAATGTTATTAAAACGTTTTTATACCCTTTATATAACCCGACATTTAAACGTTTTCTGTAAAACATTTTTGTTTGCTGAGCAGTAGATTAACAAAAAATGTTTTCTAAGGTTATGAAAACGTTTTATACTCTTAATATACCCTTTATATAACCCGACATTTAAACGTTTTCTGACAACCTTTTATGACCTTTTGCGAATGATGTCGAAAACGTTTTGTGTTTGCTGGGGTATTTGCCATGACATAAAAACGGCATCCAGTACCTTTTGTCTCAACCATTTATCTTATCGGAGCTTAGTTTTTATCTTGATACAAGCCAAAGCCATATTATAACATTTGCTGAGGAGAACGCCCTCAAAATATTTTTAAATTCTGTTTTTTACAAGATTGTAATGTATTTTAGTCAATAAAGATACTCTGTAAAAATCAAGACTTTAGGTGCTCTAGTTTTGTCAAAATCCGCGATTTTGAATAAAACGCCGGAACCGGGTATTCTGGTGCCACCTGTAACATTGAAGACCGAGCATGTATTTTATTCTTTATTACAAACCATAAAATAATTCATTCATTAATTATGCTGAAGATTAAAGTGGTCTTTATGAAATGGCGCCCTATAAATGCCTTGTATGTAATGTAATGTAATGTAATGTAATGTAAAAGAGACACGTAAAATGTTGATATTTCTTAACCCCATGAGAACTACCTGCCAATTGGTTAAAAAGAAGTTTTCATAATCAATTGCACCAATCAGCAACATTGTTAGAATAATTTCACCACGCAAAAAAATTGGGGTGAATTATTTGAAAAGCTCCGTTTTGATTGGTGATTAAAATTAAGATATCATGTAATTGACAAATCAGAGGCAATGTTAGGGCCTGTCATTTTCTTCGGAAGGGCGTTCATGAATATACTAGGGGTCATAGAATTTTGAGACCAAAAATAGGGGGGGGGGGTTATAATTTTTTAACAACCAAAATAGGGGGGTTACAGAATTATTAAGGGCTGCTGACTGAAAATGTTTCCTTTCGCATCCTTTAACTTATAAATCATAAATGTTCGCATAATCTTTAGTTATGCAATGCAAGATTGTTGTGCGGTACGCGCACCTTCTTTACACTTACGATCAAAATTTTTAACGCGTTTCGCACACTCCGCTCTAACATTTAGGCGCGCTCCGCGCCTTACTTCCGGCAATGAATAATTTGTCTTGAGTCTGTATAGCCGGAAGGGGGGGGGGGGGTAATAAGAATTTTTGACCCGCGATAGGGGGGTCGTAAAAATTTAACCCGCGATGGGGGGCGGAAAAAATGGACTCCGGTCACCGACATATTCATGACCCCCCTGCCGAAGAAAATTACATCCCCCTTAGATCGGCAGGTAGTGCTCAGGGGGTTAACAAGCAAGATGTTTGGGTCTGACAAAATATTCATCTTATCTTTCTGAAGCTAATGATGTGAGAGATTTGCATAATAATGTGAAATGTTATTTGTTTATATAAACTAAACATCTCAAAAAAGTAATTACCCCCCTTTAATTAATAGCCAATATTAACAAAAAGGGCTATTGTATTACAAATCTGTAATGCGTTGGAAGCAGAATTTATTTTTGCACATTTTGACACCTCATTTGTAGCATTTGGCTAAATATTGACGTCATAGCGTACATTTAAATCAATGTAACCCAAGATTTGAAAGTTGCAGTAAATTCTATTGATTTGTATTCAGTATAATGGAAGAAAATCTGTGTAATGATATCTGAGTGTTTTTGTATTGTTGTAAGTGCAACTTTCTAATCTGGACCGGTGTTTTTTTTTAAATTTGTTTTCTGGGCTATCGTATCAAATGGGGCCAACGCATTTTACAGATTTGTACTACAATAGGCCATTTTTTAATAATGGCCATTATTTAAAGGGTGTAGTTCCTTTTTTTGAGATTTATTTGAAATGATGTTCTCGTTTTTAATGATCTATAATGGTGATAATATTTTGAATAAATATTAAGTGAAGTTAAGCTTAACACATCGTACCAAATCATATGAAAGCATTATGTATATGGGTCAGATAGTATATATTTATATTTGACAGATAGTATGATACTTGTAGTGCAAAAAGGGCCTTATTCCTCAACCACACCAGTTATTAAGATATGTTTAGTTGTGGCGTTAAAATACCCAAACACACCTTTTATACTTTAAACGCATGACGACATCATAATCTTTGTGATCAATGCTTTCTTATGGCTACTAATCAACAATATTGCTTAGTTTAAGGTTAGCAACTATTTTAAACGGTTGCGATTTGGTAGATCACAGTATCTTGCGAATGGTAGTGAGCTTTGGCAAAAATTGCATTGATCATTTCATAGCAAGTTTGTAGAAGAATTCAAATATCGCAGATATTCTTTTATAGGTCTTGTTGTTCTTGAGTTATGTTGTATTTGTTGGGGCGAAACAACAACAATTTTGTAAAACGTATTATAACTCATTAACAACAATAAATCATGCAAGTTTTCAAAGTATATGATTTGTAGAATGAACCTTTGCAGAACATCAAAGTGTTATTTTTCAATAATATATTGATTTAGATAATGAAAATGTTTTGGCTGCTTCGTCCAACAATGTAGACAAATCAATGTCAAATCAATGGAAATGTTTTCCTTACTAAAGATCCGTTCATACTACGCCGCAATTGCTTTGCGTTGCGATGCGTTGCGGTATCGCAATAAAGTTAAAAACATTTTACACGACGAGTTGTGTTGAGTTGCGGCAAAAAGTGATCGATAACGCAACGTGCCAGAACACAAGTGGAGCGTTGTATGAACAGACCTTAAGGAAGTCGCGCAACCTGGGTGACGAAATTGTCTAACCGTAAGAAGAACATTGGGCTTTTCCAGACAAAATCCATACACTCCTCTGTGGAAGACATGACCTTAATCTCCTACGCAGGGAGTGTGAATTTCAAATGGGGTTACCTGAATAGGTGACTCCATTTGAAATCTAAACTGCCTGTGTGGGGGTTAATGGCATGCCTTCCATAAGGGGTGTATGGATTTCAACTGGAAAAGCTCACTTGATTACTTCATTACATTTGACACGGTAATTCTGCTTTTCCAAAATAATACTGTTATACTGGTTGTGGATAAAAAGAGGACAAAACAACACATTCTTGGGTACTTTATAAAGCCATGAGTTGCCAGTTTGAAGCTGTCAGCAGAACCTATTCACCATTATTCTATTCTTGATATTCATCACCACAAAATTTAATCTGTTGCGTACCAGTGTGTAGCCAGATACAACCAGGCAGAGCCATCGTGACTATTTGAGAACTAGATGAAGGCACTGATCATCAACTAGCCAATGATCATCTATCAAGATCCTCTGCAGATCATAAGAGGTCTTAATATTTGATTGTCATCATATTGCCAGGATCTAAGAAGCAAAGCCATTGGTTACTATATGTGATCCGGATGTTATCAGTTATAACTCATCGGGATCGCCTATAGTAACCAATGTTTTTGACGTTATTTTCACCACTTGAAACACGCGAAGCCATCGTCAATATTTGCAAACTAGATGAAGCCACTGATCATCAACTAGCCAATGTTCATCTATCAAGATCCTCTACAGATCATAAGCAGTCTTGGTATCTGGTTATCATCATATAATCAGGATCAGGAACAAGCAAAGCCATTGGTTACTATATATAATCCAGATGTGATCAGTATTAACTCATCGGGATCGCCTATAGTAACCAATGTTTTTGACTTAAATTGCATCGCCTGAGACTAACATGCTGAGCCATCGTCAATTTGTTAACTAGATGAAATCACTGATCATCGTGACCTTACTCTCTACCAGAGACGAGACAGAGTATATCAAGATTGTCTTCAAATCATAAGTAGTCTTGGTTTCTGGTTATCATCATAGCCAGGATATAACAAGCAATGCTATTGGTTACTATACGTGATCAAGGTGTTATCAGTTATAACTCATCGGGATCGCATATAGTAACCAATGTTTTTGACTTTATTCTCCCCACCTGAAACATGCGAGGCCATCGTCAATATTAAACTAATTTAGATGTAGCCACTGGTCATCAACAAGCCAATGACCATCTAGTGTGTCTCGTTTCAAGTTGAGAGTAACACCATGTTGGATTTTGCAGTGGTATATTCTAATTAGCATGCGGTTGCGTTGTCAGCGTACGGACAAATTGCCCTTCTACGCGTGTGTCAATTGCCCGGTGGGATTTAATAATGTTAGCACGTGCGATTCGAATTTGTCCGCAGTGAAATCCAATATAACTTTATACTCTCAACTTAAGACGAGACACACTATATCAGATCACCTTCAAATCGTAGGTATATCTTGATTTTTTCGCGAATCGCGTTTCTTCATCTGAAAACACCCCTTATTTCGCGAAATTTTCGACGTTATATCATCATCGTAGGTATATCTTGATAGCCAGGATATAACAAACAAAGCCATTGGTTACTATATGTGATCCAGATGTTATCAGTTATAACTCATCGGGATCGCCTATAGTAACCAATGTTTTTGACTTAAATTGCATCGCCTGAGACTAACATGCTGAGCCATCGTCAATTTGTTAACTAGATGAAATCACTGATCATCGTGACCTTACTCTCTACCAGAGACGAGACAGAGTATATCAAGATTGTCTTCAAATCATAAGTAGTCTTGGTTTCTGGTTATCATCATAGCCAGGATAAAGCAAGCAAAGCCATTGGCTACTATACGTGATCCAGGTGTAATCAGTTATAACTCATCGGGATCGCATATAGTAACGAATGTTTTTGACTTAATTTTCATCGCCATAAACAATGCGGAGCCATCGTCAATATTTCCGAACTAGATAAAGCCACTGATTGTCAACTAGCCAATGACCATCTATAGTGAAAGCCAGCTTAAGGTTACGCTCTACTTGAGACGAGACGGACTATATTAAGATCGTCTTCAAATCATAAGTAGTCTTGATTCATGGTCAGCACCATATAGCCTGGATATAACACACAACTTTGGTTACTATATGTGATCCAGATGAAGTTAAGGCCACTGGTTATCAACAAGCCAATGACCATTCCTGTGTCTCGTCTCAAGTTGAGAGTAA
Organism: Amphiura filiformis; assembly: GCF_039555335.1. NCBI lineage: Eukaryota > Metazoa > Echinodermata > Ophiuroidea > Amphilepidida > Amphiuridae > Amphiura > Amphiura filiformis. The sequence continues at coordinate 35,862,476 of NC_092629.1, forward strand.
CGCCATGTTGGATTTTGCAGTGGTATATTCTAATTAGCATTGCGTCGTCGTACTTGCAAATCGCCCTTCTATGCGTATACGCGGGTTGGGGGACAAATTGCCCTTCTACGCGTGTCATACCCAATGGCGCCGGTGGGATTTAATAATGTTAGCACGTGCGTTATTCTCAACTCTTGATTTCTGGTTATACCATATAGCCATGATATAACAACAAAGCTAGCCATTGGTTACTATATGCGATCCAGATGTAAAGTAGTTACAACTCATCGGGATCGCATATAGTTTCCAATGTTTTGACAATTTTCATCGCCGGAAATCTAGGTATATCTTTTTGATTTTGAGTTATCATCATATAGCCAGGATTTTGGTTATATCATATAGCCTGGACATTAAAACAAAGCCATTGGTTACTATTATGTGATCCAGATGTAAATTAGTTATATCTCATCGGGATCGCCTATAGTGACCAATGTTTTTGACTTAATTTTCACCAGCGGAAACAAGGCGGATCCATCGTCAATTTTGCAAACTAGATGAAGCCACTGATCATCACCCAGCCATTCACCATCAACCAAGATCGTCTACAGATCATAAATCTTGATGTTTGGTTATCATCATATTGCCAGGACATAACAAACAAAGCCATTGGTTACTATATGTGATCCAGATGTTATCAGCTATAACTCATCGGGATTGCATATAGTGACCAATGTTTTTGACTTAATTTTCATCGCCGGAAACTAATAGGCGGATCCATCGTCAATTTTGCAAACTAGATGAAGCCACTGATCATCACCCAGCTATTCACCATCAACCAAGATCGTCTATAGATCATAAATCTTGATGTCTGGTTATCATCATATTGCCAGGATCTAAGAAGCAAAGCCATTGGTTACTATATGTGATCCAGATGTAATAGGTAATAAGTCATCGGGATCGCATATAGCGACCAATGTTTTTGAATTAATTTGCACCAGGGTCTAACTTTAAATGTTAAAGAATATGTCCAAATGTTACTAATAATTGAGCAATGCAGAGAAGTGCCACTTTTGTCCAAGTCCAATTTTGGCATTTTAGATATAAGCATAACGTTTTCAAAATATTGTAGCAAAAATATGGAGCAAGGTATGAAATTTGGTATGCACAGTTAAAATATCTCAATAGGTCAATCAAATTAAGGAATCACCCACCACTAATTGCAACAAAAACCATTTAATCACCATTCATTTCAGAAAAGTATATTAAATAACAAGTCCCCAAAAGTCCAAGTAGTGGAACAGTGCCTAATTTGCATAAATCCAAAATGGCCGCTTATGCAGTGGTAAAATTTCAAATTTGGTCAATTGTTGTTAAAAACCATACTTATGTATTCTTTTCGTCATATGGATTCAGAAAAAGTACAATTTGATCTATGTCCGATATACATTTCTTGAGGGTTTTTTTGGGAAAAGGTCAAATGTCAAAAATTTGATTCCACGGGGGGACAAAAATTGAAAAATGCTCTGATTTTAACAGAATGGTTTCATATTGCTCCGCTTGCCGAAACATTTAAAAAAAGAATAGTTTGCCATATCTCAGGTGGTTTGTTACCTTGGTAACATGGATCAAATTACATTGAGCCCTGTTGACCTTGACCTATTTTGTAATGTTATCTATGTAACAAACCATTCAAAACAATGCAACTTTTCTCATTCTAATTTATTTTTGCCAAAGAAACCATTTTAATTTGAGCATATTTCCATTGTAAACGACTGTGGACCCCAAAATTTAACTTTTGCCCTATAACTCAAGAACTGTATGTCGGAGACTGGTCAAACTATACTTTTCAAAATCCTTATGATATGCGGCATAAGCGACCATTTTGGATTTATGCAAATCAGGCACTGTTCCACTACTTGGACTTTTGAGGAATTTTAATATACTTTTCTGAAATGAATGGCGATTATATGGTTTCTGTTGCAATAGTGGTTGGTTAAACCATGATTTTCTTTAATTTGATTGACCGTTAAACAAGAGTTTGTTCTTGATGATTATTGATGATATTTTGTTTACGTTAAGGGAAGGGGTATGAACGTTTGGACAGTATTTATTGTGGGACATTAGAGCACATCAGACATATCGAATTGCATTCTGAATACGAAGAATGTCCTTCTGATATCAAATAATTTTGATTTTTGAAATTCGCAATGTAATACACATTTTATGGCAAATCATAAAAATTGATATTTTTGATATTTAACAGTACTAGAGTAAACTTTATAAATCTGATGATTTATACTTAAAGTGTATGTAGGTGGGATGAAAAGCCGACGATCAATTGAAAATTTTGACCTTTCGTATTGAAGATATGGATTTTTTCCAAAACACCAAAAAAAATAGATCTTTTGTGGAAAAAATCCATAACTTCAATATGAAAGGTCAAAATTTTCAATTGATCGTCGGCTTTTCCTCCCAGCTACATACACTTTAAGAATATATCATTAGATTTATAAAATTTACTTCGAGGACTGTTATATGTCAAAATTTGACAAATATCAAATTTTAATAATTTGTCATAAAATTTGTATTATATCGTGAATTTCAAAAAATGAAAATTATTTGATTTCAGAAAGACATGCTTCGTATTCAGAATGCAATTCGATAGGTCCTAGGTGCTCTCATGTCCCACAAAAAATACTGTCCAAACGCTCAAAACGCTCATTCCAGATCCCTTAAGTCAAGTTAGCTCAATCGTTAAGGCGTTCGACTATGGTGCGAGAGATTGCGGGTTCGAACCCTGGCGGTGCCTAGTATCATGGAAAATTGAGTTAGCTTGAAATTCCTCTGGACAAGGAACTTACTGCTAACTGTCTCGTTGTAACTCGTACAAGCAGCAAAGTCCCTAATTTGTTGTTAAATGGTTTATGGAATGATGTGGGGCCGTAGTGGTCAGCGACAACCTGTAAAGTGTGCTGAGGCTTGAGGATCAACGTCCAGGCGTTGTGCCTGTGCGTAGCGCACTATAAATCACTGCGCTTTTTTTTAATATGCGGGATATTCATTTTCATGCAATTATTCAAAACTTTGCTGCTGAACATTAACTAAATGATATTTAAATGTCGGGTTATATAAAGATAATGAACACTTATTCAAAACGCTATTGTTAAATATTTTGGGCAAACATTTTTGCAAAACATTTTGTCAACAGTTAAAT